>NC_056730.1:349955755-350016680 GCF_019279795.1 Protopterus annectens | reverse complement strand
GCTTTTTCCAACATACTGGTGTCAGGCACTTTGTAAAGACCCTGGGTGCAGTAGATAAGCCAAAGGGCAGTGCAGAGAATTGGTAATGAAAAAAGCTTGCTTTGAAGCGGAGGTATCTTCTGCAAGATTCCCTTATTGGGATATGCAGGTATGCCTCTAAGTCTAGCATTCCTGCCTAGCATAGGCAGTAGCTGTTGTAAAGTCAACATTTTGAATTTTGGAATGTCCAGGAACGTATTCAGAATCGATAGGTCCAGTATCGGATGCCATGAATTGTCTTTTCTGGGTACCAGGAACAGTCTTGAATAAAATCCTTGTCCTTTTTCCTTTTCTGGTACAGATTGAATAGCCCCCATTATCCACGAGGGACATGACTTGTTTCTGGGCCTCTGCCCACTGGTTTTGTGGCAGATCCGGCCATCCATTTGGAATTGGCAAAGTATGGAAATGAAATCTGTAACCCTGGGATAATATGTTTAATACCCACTTGTCCTGGGTTATTAACTGCCAATTTTGCACTTGAAGTGCTAGTTTTCCCCCCCAAGGGGGCTGCCAAAAGATAAGTGCTTGGAGATGGTAGAGGGAAGTTATTGAGACTGCTTACTGTAGGGTTGTGCTTTGCTACCTCCCGATTTGGAGGTGGAGGCACCCCATAGCTTTGGCCTGTAAGATCCCTGTGATTGATAACTGGAGCCTTTTGAGCGCCTGGGTTTGCCCAGAATTGGCTCTGCCGGACACAGGAAAGGACCAATTTTTAGTAGGTGCCTACTGAATTTGGGTGGCTGCACTTGCAAGAATTCTTTTACAGTTTGCATAGATTTAGCTTTGTCTTCCATTTTCTTTAATACCTCTTCTGCCTTATTACCAGAGTATCATGCTGCAAAGGAGCATCCAACAATTTAGCTTTAACATGATCAGGTAAATTTTGCTCCTTCAGCCAGCCATGCCTTCTTACCACAGATCCAGTAACGGCGGTCCTACAAAAGGCCTCCAAGGAATCAAAAGCACATTGCAAAGTATGCTTTCCAACCTGCTCTGCTGAATGCAATAAATCCTGTAACTCTTTATTTTCCACACAATCAGAAATCAACATCATTTTCTGTTTCAGTAATCCCATAACATGCTGTTGATATTTAAGCATATGAAATTGGCAGTTTAAAGCCCTGATTGCCAAGGTTGCAGACGTATAAACTTTCTTACCCCATCTATCCAGCGCCCTGGAATCTCTATCTGAAGGGTTAGGATTTTTGGCTGTAGAAGCCTTTACACCCTTGGGACCCTGAGAAATAAGGATTAGCAGCAGGATTTTTAAAAAGAAATTTGTGGGAGTAAGGAACCCTGGAATATCTGTCTGGCTTACTATGAGCCGGAGGCAGGGAATCAGGAGCCATGCTTGATTCCGAGAGCACATCATCAACAATGTCTAAAACAACAGGTACTGCCAAAGGCCTGTGCTGAGGAAGAAGGAAATCCCTAAGCTTCTTTTTTGATTCAGAGAAGTCCAGACGCTCCCAGTGAAAATGTTCCCTTAAGGTATGCAAAGTCTCCCCAAAAGAGTAATCCTCAGGAGGAGATGCAGATGGGATGGATTCCTCTGCATCAGAATCCTCATAAGGTGGGATAGAAAATTCCTGATCAGAAGAGGAATCAGAAGAAATGGAAACCTAATCTGAAGATTCACAATCAGTGCCTTGCCTAGGCCTCTTAGCAGGGGGGTAGTTTGGGAACCCCTGATCAAGGTAATTAAATCCTCAGCCATTTTGATCATTTGTTTTTTAGGCATAGGTGCCTGGGTATGTGGCTCATGCGTCATTCTTTTAGACATAGAAGCTGTTTTTGACCTTGTTTTTGTTGATGGCGTCGGTTTAATATAAAAATGTTGAGGCCTGAAAACACCCTCAGAAGCCAGTGTCTGCTCAGCGGCTCCAGACCCATCCAAGAGAGACATCCGCGGGTTCAACACTTGCAGAATCTCGCTGCATACCGGACTCCGCATGGGTCTCAGTAGAGGCCTGCGAATCAGAAGTAGCAGGTATCAGGGGCTACGAAAGCGCCTCACTTCAGTACCGGCAACTGGCTTAGGAGAAGCTTTGTCGTCAGTTTTGGACCTCGACAATCTGTCTCTGTCTTTTTCCTTGCGTTTTTTGTGAACTCCGGTAGTCTGATTGCTAACCGATGACATTTCAGGGTAGTTAAATCTTGATCCAAAATATTTAGAAGCAAAACTATACAGACGCTTAATAGTGCGTTGGTTAAATTTAGCACAAACCCGACAGCAAGACACGTTGTAATCACAGCCTAGGCAAGGAATACAGTACAAATGAAAATCCTTATGAGGTATTTGCTTCCCACAAGTAATACAATTATTAACTTTTACTGACATCGGTAAGGAGCAAGAAAAAGTTTCCCCAACAGGGTACTTAGCTTTAGTATGAAGACTTCGGTTCTGAAACTCAAACTAAAATTTCAGGAGATGGCCCACCGGCACTTGTGAACTGCTTCTGCTTCGGGCACCGTGCGACAATAAAGACGGATTAAAATGGCGTCGGCTGCATGTTTTATACCCTGACGTCATGAAAGAGGAGACAGCAACCAACGCAGTACCCAAGACTTTGTTATTCAGGCCGACTGAGGGCAACCTGCCAGCAGATTTCCCAAATGTAATGACTGCAACAGTGAAACATGAAGAACATCGAAAATTTCAGGAAGCGGCTGAACGACACTTGCGAACTGCTTCTGCTTTGGGCTCCCGCACAGCAAGAAAAACTGATGTAATGGTGCCGGCTGCATATTTCATACCCCTGACGTCATGGAAGAGGGGGGCAGCATCCAATGCAGAAATCCCAAGACACTGGTATTTGGACCGACTGAGGGCTACCTGCAGGCAGATAACCTAAGTGTGATGACTGCAACAGTGAAACATGAAGAACATCCTCCTATGAGAGTCCAACTCTATGCCTCTTGCTTATGACGTAAACACATCAACCATTATGCCAACCCCAACCCACAAAAAAATTGGATGCACTAGGATTTAAACCCACACAAAGAGAAACAACAGTCACTTTGCCAAACTGTTTAACCAGTTGAGCTATGGATATCATCAGAGGCATATGCTACTGTGGAATGAATCTGCGAAGAACAGGCCAAAGAATCATCACCATCAAATTCAAAATCCTCTTCAAACTCCAATTTTTCTCACTGTCCTTTGAGAGGAGGAGGAGGAGGAGGAGAAAGAGCAGCAGCAGCAGGAAAGAAAGAAGGAAGCTTTAAAAACATAATAAATTTGAAAAACTCCTGGGTGAAATCTTGTCAGATGTGACAAATGTGTGGGGTGGATGCATCATAAGAACATCTGATGGAGACGTTTGCATATGATTTGACAGTAGAAGTCTCACGTTATAGCTTATTAGACTTACTTTGGCATTGGACAGACATCAGCAGACAAGGACTCGGAGGCCACCTTACCTTGGGCAAACAATTTAAGCTTTTGGTTCTCACGGTAAATCTTAAGTGACGACAGATGGCTACACGAAGTCTTGGGCACAAATGACTGGCAAATGGAACAGTCCCTATATTCACCTTCAGCACTCAAACAAAAAGCACACACTGAATGATGATCTCCATGAGGAATCTGCATATTTTTCTCTCTTTGATGACATAAGCAAAACTGTTTGAGCACAAACAGGAACATTTATCTTCCCAATAGCTGAGGAAATGGCACAAATTACATGGATGATACAAGATGAAGCAACAGTTCAGTACTCAGGCTGTCGGCAAGAAAGTTGAGGTAATTTGCACCTGTATATTCCTTATGTACCTCTGCCTCCTTTGTGATGAGGTCATACATCGGATAAATGGTAGACAAGAGGGCACTCGGACTTTAGTATGCTAGACAGACATGAATATCCTTGGCAGGTGTTAAGTGATTCTCCAACAGTGATCCAAGGAAGTACATCAACCAGACCTTCAGAGCTTCTAAAGTCCTAGTAGTCTCTACATACCAGGCTGTATAAGTGGATTCTGATGCAGGCTTAGAAATGGCATCTTCACTGAGCCCAATCTACTATAAAACTGGCAATGTTCAAAGCTGTGCATAGAAAGTTGCTGTAGCTTCTGTGTGGAGCTGCAAATGGTGTGGTTACTACGCCTTTAATTGGCCCCACAATCAAACTTCAAAACAGCCACAAAAAGTCACTCCCGCCTGTGTGTGGGGTGTGGAAAATGTGGTCATTACTTCTTTAAACTTCCCTTGATGCACTTTGCCTTGGTTAGGGATGCAAACATGATGCAACAAAGTTCTCCAGTGATGGAAGATGTTCCATATTACTGACTGGCTGATAAGATATGCAACTTTGAATGGTAGAACAGTGACTGCACCCGAAAAAATGGAAATGGTATCCCCAAGAATGTGTCTTGTGATCAGAAAAAGGTTTGTGGGCACTGCCTACTCTCACACCACCATCTCTTCATGACAGAAGGTGTAGCAGTGAGTTCCTTACTGTTTATGTTCCATATCTCCACCATGATGTCAGTGTGGATGTCAAATGCACCATGTGTCAAAGTCCTAAAAGGCCTGAAATGTTAGAAAAGACAGTTGTGTACACTTACCATAAATGTACATGTCTGAGTGTATTCATTGTTGCAGTCATTACATTAGGGTAATCTGCTTGCAGGTTGCCTCAGTCGGCCTGATTAAAGTCTTGGGTCCTGCGTCAGTTGCTGTCTGTTCTTCCATGTCAGGTCGTTAGGGGTATAAAACATGCAGCCGATGCCATTACATCAGTTTTTCTTGCCCCAGATGTCAGGTGCCCCCCTAATGGGAAGCAATTAAACATAAAGCACAAAGGTATACCTCCAACAATAAAAGCAAATACACCAAAAAGGCTTTTAAGCATAGTAAAGGAAAGTAGAGGTATAGCCAAAAGAAGTTAGGGGGCAGGAGGGAGGGTAACCAGGACTGCAACAGTGAATACACTCGAACATCTACATTTATGGTAAGAATACATAACTGTACTATGCTCTTCGTGTTTCACTGTTTCAGTCATAACATTTGGGTAGATTTCCAAAGCTATGGTTGGGAGGAGGAGTTTAAATAGCATTAGTGCCAGCTATAAGGCCATGCAAGACTGCAGTGGCAAAGCCAGCTCTGGATTTAGAGAAAACTGGCAAATTATAATGTTTGGTGAAAGTATGTACAGAACTCCAGGTAGCAGCTTCTAGGATGTCCCTGGTAGGTACACCTCTGAGAAAGGCTATAGAGGTAGAAGCAGCCCTCGTTGAATGGGGTCTAATCCCCTGTGGGATAGGTTTTCCATGGTGCTTATAGCAGAAAATAATGCAATGGCCTATCCATGTAGAAATGGTTTGCTCTGAAAAAGCCTTCCCCTCTGCCCCTGCAGCAAATGCCACCAGCAGTTATTCAGATTTCCTTTGAGGTTTGTCCTGTCCAAGTAAAATCTAAGTTGTCTGTGCACATCTAAGGAGTGCAGTATCCTTTCCCCTTTGTTCTGTGGATTAGGAAAGAAGATTACCAAATGAATGGACTGATTAAGAGCCACACTGGATACCACCTTGGGCATGAAGGATGGATTGGTTCTGAGTGACACCCTGTCTGCATGAAAGATGATGAAAGGCGCCATTGCTATAAGGGTCTGTAATTCAGATAAGAGAAGAGGGGTGGTTCTGCGTTATAATGAGCTGAAATGGCTGAGGAGTGGATTTTAATGGAGGAAAAAGACAGGCACTTGTGAAGCATCTCAGTTAAGTATTGTAAAATCTGAGGTAAATTGGGTGCTGCTGTGCTCATCCCTTGAGATTGGTTCCAGGCACAGAATCTTTCCCATTTTTCAGCATAAGATTTTCTAGTACTAGACCTCCTTGCCTCTAAGATGACATCCATCACAGGTCTGCTGAGGGATGGTAAGGGAGAGTTTAAGTAATTAGCCAGACTGCAAGGTTCAGCGTTGGAAGCCGAGGGTGCAGAATCTGGTTCTCCTGCTGAGACAGCAGGGAAGGAGTCTGAGGCAGGTGCCATGGAGATAACCGTGAGACACTGCGCAGGAGGGGGTACCAGTCTGGAGCGGCCAGTCTGGAGCAATCAAAATCATCCTTGGTTTGTCCTGTTTGACTTTTAGTAGTACTTTGGAGAGCAGGGGCAGAGGGGAAAAGGCATAGACTGACAGGTTTTTCCAGCTGAAGGACAGAGCATCCACTTTCCAGGCTTATTTGTGGGGAGTCCTTGTGCAAAATGGGTCCAATTGGTAGTTCTGGGGGGAGGCAAACAGGTCTATATCTGGGCTTCCCCATTCACTTGTCAACATGCTGAAAATCTTTGGTTCCGGTTTCCACTCGTGTGGGTCCGTGAGGTTTCTGCTTAGTCCGTCTGCCAGTGAATTTAATTTTCCTGGCAGGAATTGAGCTTGTAGGTGCACTTGGTAGCTCAAGGCTGTGTTCCACAATGCCATAACTAGTCTGCAGAGGGGGTAAGAATGTGTACCCCCCCCGCTTGTTTATGTACCACATAACCGTGGTGTTGTCCGCCTTTACCATTAGTTGTCCTGGAAGAATGTGGTCCTTGAAGGCTGTCAGAGCATTCTATACAGCTAACATTTCTTCATGATTGATGTGAAGGTGCATTTGAAATGGGTTCCATTTGCCCTGAATGCGCTTCCCTGCCAGGTGCGCCCCCCCCATACATAGTCTGATGCGTCTGTTAGGGTTTGGGCGGCAGGGGGTAGTGTGAATGGTAGTCCCTTGTTTTGGTGGCAGGCCTCTGCCCACGAAAGGAACTCTAGGTGTAGACAAGGAATGATAGGAATCATTGCTTCTAGATGCTGGGAATGTTGATACCATAGGCTTTTTAGATACCATTGTAGTTTCCTCATATGCAGTCTTGCATATGGAATTAGAAGAATACAGGAGGCCATGAAACCCAAGGCTTGCAGTATTTGCCTTGCAGATAGCAGGGTTTTTGTGACCACTTGTATGAAGTAGGTTGTCAAGTGAATATGTTTCTCTGGCATGAGGAAAGCCATCTGGGAAGTTGTATTCAAGCTTGCTCCCAGGAATATAATTTGTTGACAGGGTACCAGGCGTGATTTCTTCTCGTTTATGGTGTACCCCAGACAAGTTAGCACCCTCTGTACAAAAGCCAGGTGATTCAAAAGTATGTTCTGGTTTTCTGCCTGAATTAGACAATCGTCCAGGTATTGGTATATTTGAATAATTCTTTTGCCTGCAAAATGCAATGACTGGAGCTAGGCACTTTGTGAATACCTTGGGCGTAGTAGATAAGCCAAAGGGCAGTGCAGAAAAAGTACAGTTTTGTACCTAGCATAAATGTAGATGTTCGAGTGCTAATACAGCTGCAGTCATAACAGATGGGTTCTCCTGCCGTCAGGCGGGTCCTCGGTCGGCCGAATTCCAAAATCTAGGTCCGGCGTCGGTTGTCGTTGTCGCTTCTTCCCTGACGCCAGTGCGACACTGGTATAAAAGAACCAGCCGACGCCATTTTCTTCAGTTTTTCTTGCCTCAGATGTCAGGTGCCCCCAGAAGAAAGGCAATACATAAATTTGTGTAATAAAGCAATGCCATATAATCAAAATACAGTAGTTGCAAGCAAATACACCATAAATGAATACCCCAATCAGGTTGTATGAGGAAGTGTTGGCCAAAAGGCCTGTCCCAAGAGGGGAAGGAGGGAGGGAAACCTGGACTGCAGCTGTATTAGCACTCGAACATCTACATTTATGGTAGGTACAAAACTGTACTATGTTCATCGTGCATACAGCTGCAGTCATAACAGATGGGTAGAATCCCAAAGCTAAGAAAGGTTGGTAGGCACTAGGTGGAACTAGGAGGAGCCAGGATGCCCTGCAAGACTGCAGTGGCAAAGCCTGCTCTAGTTTTGGAGTATAATGGTAGGTGGTAGTGCTTGGAGAAGGTATGCACAGAACTCCAAGTGGCTGCTTCCAAAATATCTTTGGTAGGAACTCCTATGAGGAAAGCTGCAGAGGTAGCTGTGGCCGTTGTGGAGTGAGATCTGATGCCTGCAGGTACAGTTTTACCATGAAAAGAGTAACAAAAGCGTATGCAGTGGGCTATCCATTTTGAAATTGTCTGTTTGGAAATTGGCTTCCCTTGAGCTCCTATAGCATAGGACACAAAGAGCTGTTCTGATTTTCTGAAAGGCTTTGTTCTGTCCAAATAATAACGCAGCTGTCTGTGGATGTCCAAGGAATGTAGTAGTCTCTCCCCTTTGTTTTGAGGATTAGGGTAAAAGGTAGGTAAGTGTATAGCCTGATTCAAAGCTACCCTGGATACGACCTTTGGCATAAAGAACGGGTTGGTTCGCTAGGAAACTCTGTCCTGATGGAAGATGATAAAAGGCTGCACAGCCATGAGGGCTTGTAGCTCCGATACCCTACGAGCTGAGGTGATAGCCAGAAGGAAAGCTGTTTCCAGGACAAATATTGCAAATCTGTTGAGGCAGCTGGCTCAAAAGGAGGCAAGGTCAGCTTTTCTAGAATGAAATTGAGGTCCCAAGCAGGTATTGGTTGTTTCCTTGGGGGGTTTATATTCTTAGCCCCTCTGAGGAACTGTCTTAAGAGAGGGTGAGAGAATAAAGGTGGATCAGTGTTGTATTCTGCAGAAATGGCTGAGGCATGGATTTTGATGGAGGAGAATGAAAGTCCACTGCTTAGCAGCTCAGCTAGATACTGTAATATTTGAGGTAAATTAAGTTTTCCGGGATTCTGGCCCTTTTTCTCATTCCAGGCACAAAACAGTTTCCATTTTGCGGAGTAAGCTTTTCTAGTAGACGGCCTTCTGGCCCCCAAAATGACATCCTGCACCTCCTTGGAGAGTAGGGTCTGTTGTGATGCTAAGGAATCTTCCATGCGGCCAGATTGAGTGTTTTCACCTGACTGTGAAGAGTTTTGAAGCTGTGCCGAGTCAGAAGAAGAGGCATTAGAGGTAGGGTCCATGGAGTGGAATGCGCCAGGCTCCTCAGAAGTGGGTACCAGTGCTGTCTTGGCCAGTCTGGAGCAATGAGAATCATCTTTGGTCTGTCTGCTCTGGTTTTTAAAAGAACTTTGGGCAGCAGAGGAATAGGTGGAAAGGCATAAACTGTCATTGTTGTCCAACTGAAAGAGAGAGCGTCCACTCTCCAGGCCTTTGGATGAAAAGTCCTTGAGCAGGATTTTGTCAATTGGTGATTTTTGTGGGAGGCAAAGAGATCTATGTCTGGCCTTCCCCATGCTTGAATTATCTCTGTAAAAACTTGAGGATGCAACTTCCATTCGTGTGGATCTGTCATATTTCTGCTTAGGTTGTCTGCCAGCGTGTTTTCCTTCTCTGGCAAATACTGTGCTTGAAGTTCGATTTGTAATTCCAGAGCCATGTTCCAAAGTGACATGGCCAGCCAGCATAGGGGGTATGAATGGGTTCCTCCCTGTTTATGTACCACATTACTGTGGTGTTGTCTGTCCTTATCAATAGTTGACCTGGATGCAGAAGGTCTTTGAAAGCTATAATAGCATTTATTACTGCTAGCATTTCCTTTTGATTAATGTGAAGGTGCTTTTCTTTTTGGGACCATTTGCCCTGAATGCACCGATCTGTCATGTGCGCCCCCCAGGCGTAGTCCGAGGCATCTGTTGTGATGACTTGATTAGCTTGAGGCTTGCAGAATGGGAGACCTGTGTCTGTTTGGCATGCTTGAGCCCACCACAGAAATTCCTTTTGAAGACATGGAATTAGTGGTATTATTGTTTCCAAACTGTGGCTGTGATGAGACCATAGCTTTTTCAGGTACCATTGAAGTTTCCTCATATGCAGCTTTGCACATGGGATTAGTAGGATGCAAGATGCCATGAATCCCAGAGCCTGCAGGATTTTCCTTGCAGTCAGCCTGGTGAAATTTGCTAGTGTTCTGAAGTATTGAGTTAGTTGCCCTTGCTTCTCTGGCGTGAGGTAGGCCATCTGGGTGTTTGTATCCAAGTTGGCGCCCAGGAAAATTATTTTCTGAGAGGGTATTAGCCTTGATTTCTTTTTGTTGACTGTATCCCAGAGAATTCAACAACATTACTACAAAAGCCAGATGTTTCAGACGTATGTGCTTGCTGTCCGCTTGGATCAGGCAGTCGTCCAAATATGGGTATATTTGTATCCCTTGAAGTCTGCAGTAGGCAATTACTGATGCCAGACATTTCGTGAATACTCTGGGCGCAGTAGACAAGCTAAAGGGCAATGCAGAGAATTGATAATGGGTTGAACCTGCAAGAAATCTGAGGTATCTTCTGCAATTTTGCCTGATTGGGACATGCAGGTATGCCTCCTTGAGGTCCAATGTTACCAGCCAAGACTCCTTGCCCAGCATGGGAAGAAGCTGCTGTAATGTGACCATCTTGAATTTTGGTACGAGTAAAAATGTGTTTAGGATGGATAGGTCCAAAATAGGTCTCCAATCTTTTCCCTTCCTTGGTACCAGGAATAGTCTGGAATAAAAACCTTGACCTTGTTCGTGAGTAGGTACCTCTTGAATAGCTTTCATGTCCATGAGATCTGAAATTTGTCTTTGTGCCTCTGCCCTTTGATTGTGTGGCAGGTTTGGCATGCCTCTCATTTTTGGAAGGGTGTGAAAATGGAATCTGTAGCCTCTGTTTATAATGTCCAGGATCCATTTGTCTTTTGTGACAATATGCCAATTTTTTAAAAATAATGCCAGTTTTCCGCCTAAGGGTGCTGCCATTTGAGCCTTGCTTGGCATGCAAATGGGAAAGTCATTGGGCTTGCTTTCTGAATGGCTGCGAACTATCCTTACCACCTCTTTGTGTAGGAGCTTGCCATTGTATGCCTCTAAACGATCCTTGAGATTGCCCTCTGCCCCTCAGGTGCCTGTATCTATCTCTTTGGGGTCTGTCCATGGCTGGAAAGGACCAATAAGGACCAATTTTTGGAAGGCCAATTTCTACTGAAACGTGGAGGTTGTACCTGTAGAAAATCTTTCACTGTTTGCATTGCTTTGGCATTTTCCTCCATTTTCTTTAATACCTACTCAGCTTTAACACCAAATAATACATCCTTTTGTAGAGGGGCATCTAGTAATTTAGCTTTGACATGATCTGGTAAGGTTTGCTCCTTGAGCCAGGCATGTCTACATATGACTGATCCTGTAACAGCAGCTCTACATGAGGCCTCTAGAGCATCAAAACCACATTGCAAGGTATGTTTACCCACTTGTTCTGCACTATGCATCAAATCTTGCAACTCCTTCAAGTCTGGTTGTTCAGGTTGTGACATTTTACTTCTTAACAGTAATAACAGAAACTGTTGGTACTTTAGCATATGGAACTGGCAGTTTAATGCCCTCATGGTTAAGGTGGCCGAGGTGTATACCTTTTTTCCCCACCCTTCTAAGGATCTGGAATCTCTCTCAGAAGGTAATGGATTTTTAACAGTGGAGGCCTGAATTCCCTTGGGGCCCTGTGAGATAGTTTCTGGGTCAGCCGTATGGCTTTTGTATAAAAATTGGTGTGAGTCAGGAACCCGGGTAGTACCTGTCAGGCTTGACTGGGGCTGGAGGTAAAGAATCTGGGTTAAGGCAGGCCTCCGAGTACACATCATCTAGTATGTCTAAGACAGGAGGTATAGCCAGAGGCCTGTGCTGAGGTAGCAAGAGAAAATCCCTAAGCCTTTTCCTGGAATCTGAGTACTCTTGGCCTTCCCAGAGGAAGTGTTCCCTTAAGGTATGCAAGGTTTCCCCAAATAAGTAATCCTCTGGGGGGAGATAGAGGGAATGGACTCCTCTGCATCAGAATCTTCAAAAGGGGAGTAAGAATGTTCCTGTTCATCCGAGTGCTCTGAAATAATGGAGGCCTGGTCAGAGGAGGGGGATTCTTCCTCCACTCTGGGCCTTTTGTCCAGGGGGGGGTTGAGAACCCCCGATAAGGGTAGTTAAATCCTCAGCCATTTTAAGCATCTGTTTTGTAGGCATGGGGCCTGGAGAAGGGCCCTGTGTAGCTTGTCTCTTAGAATGCATGGCTGCTTTAGACTTAGTGAAAGCCTTGATGGAAAAAGAAGAGGAAGGTCTAAAGATACCTTGAGAGGAGGCAGACCTGTCTACATTTTGAGATTCACCACCAAGAGTGGCTTCGGTATCTGTAGTCGGTGTGTGGACCGAGGAGCCTGCGACCTCGGGCACAGAAGACACCGCCAATGAAGTGTCGCGTAGAGGCCGCAGACCTCGTGTGTCAGTCCTTATCTTTGCGTTTTTTAGATAAAACTGGAGTCGGAGTATCCGACGACATAATATAGTTAATTTTTTGCCAAAATAGTGCTGGGCGAACTCCGCCCGACACTTAATGGTGCATTTGTTGAATGTAGCACAAAAACGACAGACCGAGACGTCGTAGTCTGGGCCTAAGCAAGGAATGCAAAGTGAATGAAAATCCTTATGCAGTATTTGCTTCTCACATGAAATACAATTATTAACTTAGTCTGACATCGGTCTGAGGCAAGAAAAGTTTCCCCAACGGGGTACTTAGCTTTCAAGAAGACTTCGGTTGCAAAATGTTCGTAATTTCAGGAGCTGGCAGACCGGACCTTGCGAACTGCTTCTGCTTCGGGCACCGCGCGGCAAGAAAGACTAAAGAAAATGGCGTCGTCTGTTTCTTTCATACCCCTGTCACACTGACGTCAGGAAGAAGCGACGACAACCGATGCTGGACCTAGACTTTGGAATTCGGCCGACCGAGGACCCGCCTGACAGCAGGAGAACCCATCTGTCATGACTGCAGCTGTATGCACGATGAACATCTGATAGTACGTGTAGCCTGCTTTGAAGCGTATCTTCTGCTACATTGCCTGATTGGGATGTGCAGGTATGCTTCTTTTAAATTTAGTGTTGCCAACCAGGCATCTTTGCTTAGCATAGGAAGCAACTGGTGAAGAGTCAGCATATTGAATTTTGGAATCACCAAAAAGGTGTTTACAGTAGGCACATCCAGGATAGGACGCCATGAATTGTCTTTTTCTGGGTACCAGGAAAAGTCTCTAGTACAAACCTTGTCCCTTTTTCTCTTCTGGTACCAACTGAATAGCCCCTATGCTTAAGAGAGAGAGAGAGAGTACTTGCTTTTGGGCCTCTGCCCACTGCTTTGGAGGTAGATCCGGCCAACCATTTGGAGTTGGTGACTTATGGAAGTGAAATCTGTATCCTTGGGACACTATATTTAAAACCCATTTGTCCTGGGTAATGAGTTCCCAGTTCTTTGCATGAAGTGCAATCTTTCCTCCCAAAGGGGCAGTCAGTTGAGAAGTGCTTGGAAGTTTTAAAAAGAAGTCATTGAGACAGTTTACCATGGGGGGAGTTTTATTACTCCCAAATTTGGAAGTGGAGGCCCCCCACTGCTTAGTCCTGTGCGTCCCCTGGGACTGAAGCCTGGGTGCTCTGCTGGATCTGGGTTTGGACTGAGGTCATCTGGAAGAGGCAGGAAAGGACCAACTCTTAGAAGGCCAATGCCTACTAAATCTTAGAGGTTGTACTTGTAAAAAGTATTTTAACAGTTTGCATAGATTTAGCTTTTTCCTCCATCTTTTTAAGAACTTCTGCCTTGTTGCCAAGCAGGTGGCCCTAATTTAAGGGAGCATCCAGTAATTTCGCTTTAACATGATCTGGCAAGGATTGCTCCTTAAGCCAAGCATGCCTTCTAAGTACAGACCCAGTTACCGCAGCCCTCTAAGATGCCTCTAGTGAATCAAAACCACACTGCAATATATATTTACCAACTTGTTCAGCAGAATGCATAAAATCCTGTAAATCATTATTTTCAGCACAATCAGGAATCAACATAATTTTCTGTTTAACCAATCCAATAATATGCAGCTGATACTTTAACATATGAAACTGGCAATTCAAGGCCCTAATGGCCAAAGTTACAGAAGTGTATACCTTCTTACCCCATCTATCCAGCGCCCTGGAGTCTCTATCAGAGGGGGTAGTATTTATGGCAGTAGTAGCTTTAATGTCCTTGGGTCCCTGTGAAATGGTTTCAGGATCTGCAGTAGGATTTTTGAAAAGGAACTTGTGAGAGTCAGGAACCCTGTAATATCTATCAGGTTTTCTGGAAACAGGAGGCAGAGAGTCAGGAGCCATGCTAGATTTCAAAAAGGCATCATCAACAATGTCCAGTACAGGAGGTATAGCTAAAGGTCTGTGCTGGGGCAGGAGTAAGAAATCCCTAAGCCTCTTTTTAGAATCAGAGAAATCCTGACTTTCCCAATGAAAAAGCTCCCTGAGAGTATGCAAGGTTTCATTAAAGGAGAAATCCTCGTGTGTGTGTGTGGGGGGGGGGGCAGAGGGAATAGAGTCCTCAGCATCAGAATCCTCATAAGTTTATAGGTTTATACTAGGCTATCTGCCCTAAGGCATTTATAAGCCTAGCCCAAAGTTTTGCGGCTTACGCCACCCCTTATATGAAAAAATACCGTGCCCATTAGTTTGTTGTGCCTCTGTCCAGTAGTGACACAGAGATGATTCCCGGGGTAAACCTACGATCTCCCATCCACAGGTCAAGATTTCTCTTGAACAGAGCCAGCGAGGTGCTCTGCCTCACATGGACCGGGATTTTATTCCACAGCATAGGGAGTCTCTGAGTGATAAATCTATCCCTCCAGCACGTCCTATTTATATCCGTGCTAAGGTTTAAGTCGCTTGCTCTAGTGGTTTTGGTGGATTTGGATTTTTGAGGTGGAGCATGTCCATTAATTCGGTTGGACATGGCCTTGTATGTCAGGCACATGTCACCTCTGAGCAGACGGTATGCGACTGAATAGAGCCGGAGTTTCTCAATCTGGCAGCATATGACAGATTTTGGAGTCCCTTTATCCTTTTGGTGAGGAACTTTGGGGTCTCTCCAATTGCTGCAGATGTCGGGTGAGATACATCCCGAATGGGGCATTGTACTCGATCATTGGTCTGATAAGTGAAGAGTACAGGGGAACAATGACCTCACTAGATCTGGATGTGAATCCCTTCATGATCAGGTGGGCAATGTAGAAGGTCTTTCTAACCACTTTAGCAATGTGAGTGTCAAAAGCAAGGCCACTGTCAACCTGGGTCCCCAGGTCCCTGATAACCTCTTCTGTGCTTAGTGGATTGCCACCTATATGGTAGCTTGGGGTTACCTTGTTTTTCCAAGGGTATGACTATACATTTTTGGCGTTTAACTTCAGGCCATGGCTCTGGCACCAGCTATCTGTTTCCGTGAGTCCCTTCTGAAGGATATCCGTGTCCGATGCACTTTCCACTATGGCGCCCAGTTTGCAGTCGTCTGCAAACTTTGTCAGCCAAAGTCCTCCCATGTTGGCCTGTACTTCTGAGAAGTAGATGCCGAACAATAGGGGGCCAAGGACAGAGCCCTGTAGGACACCACTTGTGACTGGCTTGGAGTCTGACATAGCGCCAGCAACTCTAACCCTGTGGGTTCTGTCCTTAAGCCAGTTTGCAACCCATCTTGTGACATATGGGTTTACATTTAAGCTGGTAAGTTTTTCTACAATACCCGAGTGGGGTATTGTGTCGAAAGCCTTTGCAAGGTCAAGGTAGGCTGTATGGACTGCCTTTCCCTCATCAATGGCCTTGGTGACTGTTTCGAAGAAGTCGACCAAGTTCAAAAGGCATGATCTGCCCTTGACGAAGCCAAACTGGGTCAGGTCCAATGTCTGCAAGTCCCCTATATCTTTGTTTATGAGCTCCATTATGATCCTCTCCATAGCTTTGCAGACTAGACTTGTTAAGCTTATGGGGCGGTAATTACCAGGGTCCGTAGAGGCACCGCCTTTGTGGAGTGGGACCACAGTTGCCGTACGCCACTCCTTGGGCACTTATCCTGGAGTAAGGCTGAGATTAAACAGCTGCCTTATGTGCGGGTTTAATTTAATTTAACTTTAGAGAGAGCAGCTTTCACCTGCGCATTTGAGATGTCTGGGAGGCTACACTCCGCTGGGATAGTTATCTCTCCTTTAGGGGAGGGTGAAATTTGCACTGAACTTGTCTGCCAGTATGTTGGCAATGTCTGTGGGTTCAGTGATTTTTGTATCATTTTGGACTAATTCTGAGCATATCTGGGAGTTTCCACCCAGGTTCCTAACATAGCTGAAAAAGGTCTTATGATTGTCCTTTGAATCCATGGCAATTTTTCTCTCAAAATTGGCCTTAGTTAATTTTATGAGTGCTCGTATTTTTTTACTAATAATGATCAGGGGTGACTTCCCTTTTATGGATTTTGTTCTATCATGTAATAGCTTTCTCCTCTTATTGTAAAGTTTGTTAATGGCTGGGGTCCACCAGACTGGACGTTTGCCCTTTGTGGAAAGAGTCTTGGTTTTATTTGGGATTGCCTGATCCATGCAGTCCTGGAGGTGTTCATAGAAGGCATTTGTAAGGGCTTCCAGCTTGGGTTGTGGTTTCCACTGGCTCAGGGGCCTTTAAGGATACCACACCAGTCTTGTGTAGTGTGAAGTTTGCTTTAGAAGTTCTTCACTGTGGTCTTTTTGTTTGGGGTGGAGCGGGATGTGGATTTCCAGTGAGATTAGTTTATGATCAGATCTCACCAATGAGAGATATACTTCCGGTGTGGAGCATTTTGTCCCCATGTTTGTAATAATGAGATCTAGTATATTTTCTCCTCTCATGGGAACAGTGACTAGCTGTTCCAGGGCATTTGAATTTATGAACTCCAGGAACCGTTGGGCTAGAAAGTTAGGGCTCGAGTAATGTTCCCAGTCTATATTCGGGTAGTTGAAGTCACCCAATATGATGGTGTTTGGAGCTACATTTATACCCTCCAGGGTCTTCAGGAAGGCTGTGTGGGGTTCCTGAGTTTGAGAGGGTGGCCTGTAGCATGCTACAATTTGTAGAGCAGTTTTGCCTATGGTTAGTTGCATCTGGATGGTTTCCGAAGCTTCGTGCGTTGCTACCAACCTGGAGGTGTGGGTATCCTTTATGAATATGGATACACCCCCTCCTTTTGTGGTGTGGTCCGGGTTTTGGGGCCGGAACGCATGATATGAGGTAAAACCTAATAGTGCCAGGGTGCTCTCAGGAGCCTTGAACCAGGTTTCAGTTACAGCACAGACATCGATGTTCTCCATACTGAGAAGGGCCTCGAGTGCGTGCATTTTGAGATTTAGACTTCTGGCATTGAGCAGAATTACCCTCAGTTTCTTCCCATTTTTGTTTTCTAGGGTGGTAGGTTTAGAATTTGAGCCTTGCCTAAAAAAGGCACTATGGGGGTGTCAAGAGCCTTAGCCAATATCCGAATCCAGGGGTGACAGGTGCAAGCCGTCCCTTGCGAAGCAGCATGGCTTGTCAAGCATGTCATCCCAGGCAGACAGACACTGGAACCCCTTTGAATGACACTAGACATTAAGCCAATTGTTAAAGCTGATCATCTTGTCTCTATATTGTGGCATCATTCTTGATGAAGGAAGGATACTGCTCAGGGTCAGGGTCATACCTGCCTGGGCTACATAATCAGAGAGCTCCTCTATGTCTCTTTTCATGTAGTCCAGGGAGGTACGTCTCAGGTCGTTCACACCAGCATGGACAATGACTGTGTCATATTTGTACTTGCTGTGGAGTGACCCGAGTGGTTGTGTTATGTGGCGGATTCTAGCGCCCGATAGGCAGCTTACTGTGACCCTCTCCTTGTTCAGCCTGGTGAGTGGGACGTCAGTGTGTCTGACTATGGAGTCACCTATGACAAGTATGTTTGGTGTTGTATTTGGCCTTAAGGGCTGTGACTGCTTTGCACACTGATTTTGTGGTTTATGTGTTGCTTGTGGGGTGTCTTGAGGTAGCAGTTGTTTGGGTGTCTGCTTTGGAGGCCTCCGCTGTTTAGGTAAATGTTTACTCAGAGCCTCCGAGCATGTCTTTGTGTGTTTATGTGCTTGATTCAGTGGTGTGGTAGCATTATGTGAGGCTGGTTTTGTGGTGTGTGTAGTTGCCTTCTCCTCCTGTCTGGTCTTGCCAGTCCTGAGTTGAGACAGCTCAGCCTCCAGTTTGGCTAAATAGCTGCATCTCTCGCAAGTATTTGTGTTATGTGGGAGGAGAAGAGGGTTGTCTGTGTACATGAGGCAGTTATAACATTGCCTCAAGATTCCCAGATTCACCAGCTGGACCGGAGAGGAGATTGATAACTGACCTTTGGACATGCTAGAATAATATTGGGAATTCCTTAATAATTGAAAACAAGGGCCAGTGGGGAGTGAGGATGTAGTGCTTTTAATTTTTAGTGCTGACTTATATAATTGCTTTAGTGAGCAAGTGCCAGGTAACTTGAGTGCAATGTGTTACAAGTAACTAAATGCAAAAACGACAAAAGTACAGTTTTGTACCTACCATAAATGTAGATGTCCGATAGGAATGCATCTGCAGTCCTTACAAAGGGGTTGTCCTGTCGTCAGGCAGCCCTTTGGTCGGCCGGATTCCAAAGTCTGGGTCTGGCCTCGGCTGGTGTCGCACTTCACCCGACGTCACAGCTGCAGTTCTTCGGGTATAAAGGCATCAGCCGATGCCATTTTCCTCAGTGTTTCTTGCCCCAGATGCCAGGTGCCCTCTTGGATGGCTAAATTTGGATAAATGCCAATGTTTCCAAATAGTAGAGAGCAAACACATAAAATAAGCATGTATGTACACATATACAAACAAATACACCATAATAGATCCCCCCCAAGCTAGCTGAAAGATGGCAAATACCCTAGGAGTACCACAGAGGGGAAGGCGGGTGGGTAATCCTGACTGCAGATGCATTCTATCGGACATCTACATTTATGGTAGGTACAAAACTGTACTATGTCCTTCAAGGATGCATCTGCAGTCCTTACAAATGGGTAGAATACCATAGCTAAACTAGGGGAGGAGGAATGAAGAGAGATTATGGTGCAGTTAGGATCCCTTGCAAAACAGCAGAGGCAAAACCTGCTCGGGATCTAGAATATAAAGGTAAATTATAATGCTTGGCAAATGTATGCATGGAGGTCCAAGTAGCAGCCACTATAATGTCCTTGGTAGCCACTCCTCATAAGAAAGCTGTAGTAGTGGCTGTAGCCCTTGTGGAGTGAGGCCTGATGTTCTCTGGAGTTTTCTTTCCGTGGAAGGAGTAACAAAATCTAATGCAATTTCCTATCCATTTGGAGATTGTCTGTTTTGAAATTGCTTTTCCTTCCCTTCCTGTTGCATATGCTACCAGAAGCTGGTCAGTTTTTCTATTACACTTGGTCCTGTCCAGGTAGTAGCGTAATTGTCTATGCACATCCAAGGTATGCAACAGTCTTTCAGGCCTGTTCTGTGGGTTGGGGAAGAATGTAGGTAGGTGGATAGCCTGGTTTAAAGACACTCTGGATACCACCTTAGGCATAAATGTAGGATTTGTTCTCATGGACACTCTGTCTTGATGGAAGATCAGGAAGGGTTGTACTGCCATTAATGCCTGTAGTTCAGAAACCCTTCTTGCTGAGGTGATTGCCAGCAGGAAAGCAGTCTTCCAGGATAAGTATTGCAATTCTGCTGTTGCTGCTGGTTCGAAAGGAGGAAGTGTCAATTTTTCTAGCACAAAGTTCAAGTCCCATGCTGGCAGTGGAGGTTTCCTAGGAGGTTTTACATTCTTAATTCCTCTCAGAAACTGCCTGAGCAGAGGATGTGAGAAGACAGGGGGATCCAAGCTGTATTCTGCCGAAATAGCTGATGCGTGTATCTTGATGGAGGAATAGGACAGGCCTGTATGGAAGAGCTCTGCCAAGTACTCCAGGATGTTGGCTATGTTTACCAATGACACATCTTTTCCCTTTGCAGTACTCCAAATGAGATATCTTTTCCATTTTGCTGCATAATTCTTTCTTGTTGAAGGTCTGCGAGCCTCAAGGATAATGTCTTTAACCCTTTGAGATAAATTTGGGTTAGTTGCTCTTATGTAATGTTCCAGGCAGTCAGCTGCAGAGTTTTCAGGTTTGGATGCAGGATGTTGTAGCTGTTCTGTGTTAACAGCAATGGGATCAGGGGTAGTGTCCACATTTGTTCCCGAGACATGCTCCTCAGTAATGGGTACCAATGTTGTCTTGGCCAGTCTGGAGCTATCAGAATGATCCTTGGGCGTTCCTCTTTGATCTTCAATAGCACCTTGTGCATCAAAGGAAGTGGTGGGAAGGCATATGCTGTCAGGTTTTCCCAACTGAAAGATAGGGAGTCCACCTTACAAGCAAGTGGGTGGTACGTCCTTGGGCAGAATTTCTTGAGCTGGTGATTGAGTGGGGATGTAAATAAGTCTATTTGTGGTAGTCCCCATTTTCTTGTGATGGCTTTGAAGATGTCCGGGTGCAGCATCCATTCGTGAGCATCCGTGGTAGTTCTGCTTAATATGTCTGCTAGAATGTTTTCTTTTCCCGGTACAAAAATTGCTTGTAACTGAATGTTGTAGCTCAAAGCCACATTCCATAGGTCCAGTGCCATCCGGCATAGAGGGTATGAATGTGTGCCTCCCTGTTTGTTGATGTACCACATAACTGTGGTGTTGTCTGTCCTTATCATCAACTGCCCTTCTTGGAGGAATGGTCTGAATGCCTGGATTGCCAATTTTACTGCCAGCATTTCCTTTAGATTTATGTGCAGGTGCAGCTGATCTTGAGTCCATAGACCTTGTATGCACTTGTCCAGCATGTGGGCCCCCCAACCGAGGTCTGAGGCGTCCGTTGTGATGGTTTGGCTTGGTTGAATGCTGTAGAAGGGCAAACCTGTGTTTGATTGACAGGCCTGAGCCCACCATAGGAACTCTTGCTTCAGGCATGGTATTAGTGGGATTTTGGTTTCTAGGCTGTGTTTGTGTTGAGACCATAAATTCTTCAGGTACCACTGTAGCTTTCTCATATGTAGTCTGGCATGAGGGACCAGAATTATGCAGGATGCCATGAAGCCCAGGGCTTGCAGTACTTTTCTTGCTGTTAGATGGTTCTGCTTCGTTAATGCCAAGAAGTAGAGAGGAGTTGTTCTTGTTTTCTACAGTTAGGAATGCCATCTGCTTTGATGTGTCCAGCTCTGCACCTAAAAGGTCATTCTTTGGGATGGTATCAGCCTTGACTTTTTTATATTGACTGTATATCCCAGGGCTTGCAGCAAGTAAATGACTCTTTGTAAATCTTCTGTTAGTTTGTTTTGTTGTCCGCTTGTATCAGGCAGTCGTCCAGGTATGGATAAATTTGGATTCCTGAAGTCTGCAATGAGCGATTACTGATGCCAGGCATTTCGTGAACACTCTGGGCGCAGTAGATAAGCCAAAGGGCAATGCTGAGAATTGATAATGCTCTGATCCTGCAAGAAATCTGAGGTATCTTCTGCAACTTGGTCGTATGGGGACGTGCAGGTATGCCTCCTTGAGATCTAGAGTTACCAGCCAAGACTCCTTGCCCAGCATGGGAAGAAGCTGCTGTAGGGTCAGCATTTTGAATTTTGGAACAATGAGGAATGTGTTTAAAGTGGACAGGTCGAGAATAGGCCTCCATTTTTTCTCTTTTCTTGGTACCAGGAAGTGTCTGGAGTAAAATCCCTTTCCTTGTTCCATAGATGGTACCTTTTCCACAGCTCTCATGCTTACTAATTGAGCTATTTGTTTTAGAGCTTCTGTCTTTTGATTTGGTGGTAGGTTTGGCATTCCTCTTTTTCCTGGTAGAGAATGGAAATGAAACCTGTAACCTTGGTCTATAGTTTTCAAAATCCACTTGTCCCTTGTGATGCAGTGCCAGTTTTTTGAAAATAGGGCTAGCTTTCCACCTAAGGGTGCTGCTATCTGTTCCCTGGTAGGCGGTGCCAGAGCCAAGTCACTGTGATTGTGTTGCAGAGGTAGTAGCTGCGTCTGTGCCTCGCTGGTTGTTGCCCTGCCACTGGCGTCCCCTGTAAGCACCCCTGGATTGATTTCTGCCTCGAACGCCTATTCCTGCCTCTCTGTGCTTTAGAGGAGTCTGGAAAGGACCAATTTTTGGAGGGCCAGTTCCTGCTAAACCTTGGAGGTTGGACCGGTAAGAAATCTTTCACTGTTTGTACAGATTTTGCCTTCTCTCCCATTTTCTTCAGTACCTGCTGAGCAGGAGAACCAAACAAATTGACCTTTTCCATGGGAGCATCTAATAGTTTTGATTTGACATGATCCGGCAAGGCCTGTTCTTTCAACCATGCATGCCTTCTGATAACTGTGCCAGTCATGGCTGATCTAAAGGAAGCCTCCAGTGCATCATAGCCGCATTTTAAAGAATGGTTACTAACCTGCTGAATGTTATGTACCATTTCCAGAACATATTTCTTATCTAAAGATTCATCAGAGGACAGTTTCTTAGTTAGCTGATCAAGCATAAACTCCTGATATTGGATCATATGAAACTGACAGGTCAAGGCTCTAGCTGACAGAGTAGCAGAGGTGTATACTTTTTTACCCCATCTCTCTAAGGACCTGGATTCCCTTTCAGAGGGAAGGGGATTTTTAACAGAGGTAGATGCTACTGCCTTAGGCCCCTGGGAGATAGTCTCGGGATCTGCAAAAGGAGCCTTGTATAAATGGTGATGTGTGTCCGGGACCCTGTAGAACCTATCGGGCTTAGCAGGGGCTGGAGGTAAAGAATCAGGAGCAGTACAAGCATCATTAAATGCATCATCTACAACAGAAAGAACTGGAGGTATAGCTAAAGGCCTATGTTGTGGTAAATGCAAAAAAGGTCCTAAGCCTTTTCCTGGAGTCTGAGAAATCTTGGCCCTGCCACTGAAATTGTTCCCTCATGGCATGTAAGGTTTCCCCAAAGGAAAATTCCTCAGGTGGAGAGGCAGAAGGAATCGACTCTTCAGCATCAGAGTCTTCGTAAGGAGAAAAAGGAGCCTCTGGAGGGTCTGTATTGTCTGAATCATCAGAGGAATCATCCGTGGACACTGGCTCAGGGGGCTCCGCTCTAGGTCTCTTCTCTGGAGGTGGATGAGAGGCCCTGTCTGGATGTGGTTGGGATCCCCTTATTAAAGAGATGAGATCCTCTGCCAGAGAAAGCATTTGGGAACTGGAGCTGGGCCTGTGAGAGGGGGATTTAACAGGCACAGACTTAGTAGTTTTGGCTGCTTTAGCCCTGGCAAAGGCCTTAATGGACATGGCTGCAGGAGGCCTAGCAGCTCCATGTGCAGGGGTTGATACATCCAAGGGAATAGTGTCCGATAATTCCTGAGAAACCACAACAGCAGGTTGGATTTCAGAAGCCGATTCTAATAGGCTAGAAGAGGCCTCGGTAGTAGGCATGGATTCGGCTGAAGCAAGGACCGCTTGCTCGGTCTCGGCCGAAACAGAGACACTCGCGGTTTGCTTAACCGCGGTTTCGGCCGAAACCGCGGACCGCGAGTGTCCGTCCTTTTTTGCTTTTGGCAATTTGTGTAGTCGGAGGATCCGACGGCATAATATACGCAAAATCAGAACCGAAAAACTGCTCAGCAAACTCCGACCGACGTCTAAGCGTCCGTCGGTTAAAAGAAGCACAGGCTAGACAAGCTGCTACGTCGTGGTCTGGGCCTAAACAAGGTAAGCAGTAAGAGTGGAAATCTTTATGAGGTATTTGTTTCCCACAAGTTAAACAGTTATTCACTTTTTCTGACATCGGCTGAGGCAAGAAAGAGTCCCCAACGGGGTACTTAGCTTTGTAGAAGTCTTCGGAGTATTCGGTAGTAGTAATCTCTGGATCTGACCGACCGGCACTTGCGAACAGCTTCTGCTTCGGGCGCCACGCGGCAAGAAAGACTGAGGAAAATGGCGTCGGCTGATGCCTTTATACCCGAAGAACTGCAGCTGTGACGTCGGGTGAAGTGCGACACCAGCCGAGGCCAGACCCAGACTTTGGAATCCGGCTGACCGAAGGGCTGCCTGACGACAGGACAACCCATTTGTAAGGACTGCAGATGCATCCTTGATGGACATCAGTAACTTTCTTTCAAGTGAAACAAGGAAATAAGTACAGTAAGCAATGCAGATATCACTAGTGATCCACAGAAGCGCTGAGAAGCCACGTATTAGGTGGAATTAGTGTTCCAGGAAATAACAAGCAAACAAACAACAAGCATATAAACAAAGCTAGATTCAGCAGGCCTGGATCTAGTCTATGCTACAGCAAATAAGGTGTACCAATTTCAGTAAGATACAGTTCAAATATTCAGGCACTATAAACCTTTAACCAGAAATTCCCAGCTCAGAAGGGCAGAGTTCAGCCTCTTCTCCCACAAGAGTGCAGACCACGAACCTTCTTAATGTAAAATAACTGGCCTGAAGCCCAAGTGCTTAAACCAGAACTAATACACTTGGACACTGGGCTCTCAATCAGCAGTTCCCAACTTAGAAAGATGAAAGCTACCTGTTCTGCCACCACAGTGCTTGCCACAAACCTTCCTAATGTAAAACAACTGGTCTGAAGCCCAAGTGCTTAATCCAAAAGACTTAGAATGATAGCTACACTTTAATCAAGTTACAACCAAGCAGTAATAAATACAATTGAATACTTTAGAGAATGTCTGGATTAGTGCTCAAGTTACACAAACAAAGCTAGATCCAGCAGGCCGAATCCAGTCTATGCCACAGCAAACAAGGCGCACCAACTTCAGTAAGAAGCAGTTCAGATATGCATGCACTATAAGCCTTTAACCAGAAATTCCCAGCTCAGAAGGGCAGAGTCCAGCCTCTCCTCCCACAAGAGTGCAGACCACGAACCCTCTTAATGTAAAATAACTGGCCTGAAAGCCCAAGTGCTTAAACCAGAATTAATACACTTTTAGAATAACAGACACTGAGCCCTCAATCAGCAGTTCCCAACCTAGAAGGATGTAAGCTACCTGTTCTGCCACAACAGTGCAGACCACAAACCCTCTCAGTGCAAAACAACTGGTCCGAAGCCCAAGTGTTTAAACCAAAAGGCTTAGAATGAGTTACACCAAGCAGTAATAAATACAATTGAGTATTTTTAAGATGATGCAAAAGTAAAATGAAGTAGGTAGAAACACAAGTACAGTAAAAGCAGATGAATTTTTTTTTTTTTAAGCTGAACAAGTGCTGAGATCAAAGAAACAGATTTGAGTGCTGAAACTAGAAAACTTTTAGTTATGTACTTACCATAACTTTAGATGTTTGGGATCCATCTCGCCTACATTCTGTACTGATGGGTTCGGAGCCGATCCTCGGCTCCGACTCGGCACGCTATACTATAGAGCGAAGTCTCTAATTGGCTGAGCTATTCTATATCCCAGGATGCACCACCACTACTTCCCCAGATCTTGTTTGTCCGCACACATGCACACAGTCATAGACAGTTGAAATAACATTGCCATGTGTTTCAAGATGAAACTGCTAAATTGAACCGTCCGGTCTCTTCTGATCTCCAAGGCAGGGGGAAGGAGGGTGGGTATTAGGAATGTAGGCGAGATGGATCCCAAACATCTAAAGTTATGGTAAGTACATAACAAAGATGTTATGTGATCCTATCTCGCCTACATTCTGTACTGATGGGACAGCGTCCCTAGCACCTGATTCCTGGGTGGCTTACTGGAAAACACTCCCGAGAACTGTGGAACCAAAGGAAGCTCGACCCCGAGATGCCACATCCAATTTGTAATGAGAAATGAAGGTGTGAGGAGAAGACCAGGTAGCCGCAGCACAAATGTCACTAATGGCAAGCTTGGAATGAAAGGCTGTCGAAGTAGCCATAGCCCTTGTAGAATGAGCTTTCACAGTGGTTGTAAGCTCTCTATTAGAAAGAAGGTAAGTATGACTGATACAGTCTCTGATCCACTTGGCAATGGTGACCATCGTGACGGCTTTGCCCAATTTATTGTCCGACAAGGACACAAACAACTGATCTGTTTTCCGTGTTTGGTGCGTCCTATCTAAGTAGAAACGCAACTGCCTGTGAACATCCAATGAATGGAAGATGTATTCCGCTCTGTCTGAGTAGTTTGGGAAGAAAACTGGGAGTTCCAATGACTGTTGAAGACAAAAACTATAACAAACTTTGGGAACAAAGGATGGATTAGGCCTGAGGGATAATCTATCCTTGTGAAAAACCAGGTACGGTGGTTTAACACATAGGGCTTGAAGTTCCGAAACCCTTCTGGCTGATGTAATTGCCACCAAAAAAGCAGTCTTCCAAGAAAGAAATTTCAAGTCACAAGTTGCTTCCGGTTCGAAGGGGGAAGAGGTCAAAGCACCTAATACAAAATTAAGATCCCACGGTGGAGCGGGATGAGAAATCGGAGGTCGTAGCAGCCCAGCCAGCACCTTTCATGAAGGCTTTACACAACTTATTGCTCATCAAAGGTGGGTCTATACTTTCATGAAAATTAGAAATAGCTGCCAATTGAACCTTGATGGTAGAGACCGAAGAACCTTGATTGAATAAAGAAGCTAAAAATTTCAAAATTTCTGACACCGGGGCAGAAATGGGATCTAATCCCCGGAGTTGGGCCCAAATGGCGAATCTCTTCCATTTGCTGTTATACATTTTTTTATTCGAATTCTTGTGGGCCGAGGACAAAATATGTATGACTTCCGAGTCCAAAACCTGGTTCCTGACTAAGGTCGGAAGTGGAGGAGCCAAGCTGTTAACCTCAACGAGTGAAGGTAGTGATGAAGCTGTCCCGACTGGTGGATCAAGAGGTCTGGAACCTGGACCAGGAACCATGGACAGTCCAGTGTGTATTTCCGAAGAAAGGGCAGCCAGACTTGACGAGGCCAGTATGGGGCAACTAAAATCATCTTGCACTGCAAGTGAATCGCCTTCTGGATCACCCTGGGAAGAAGGGGAACCGGTGGAAAGGTGTACAGTAGGCTGGTGGGCCAAGCTTGGACTAGGGCATCCTTGGGAAACCCCCCCCGGAACTGGGGTGACGGAGAAGAACTGTAGACATTTCGTGTTGAGAGGAGTTGCAAAGAGGTCGCAACAAGGAGTTCCCCATCTTCTGAAGATCTGAGTTGCCACTCTGTCGTTCAGAGACCACTAGTGAGGGGAGAGAATAGTTCTGCTCAGTCTGTCGGCTATCACATTGGATCTCCCCGGAATGTGTGTTGCTACCAAGAAACGGTTGGTTGCAATCGGCCAATCCCATACTTTCATGGCCTCTCTGCAAAGGGGGTAGGACCTGGTCCCTCCCTGCTTGTTCAGGTACCAGACTACTGACATGTTGTCGGACTGAACGGCAATCCTGCCCTGGGGGAGGTAACTGTGTAGATCTTGTAGCGATAGAAGCACCGCTCTCATTTCCAGTATGTTGATGTGGAGTGAACTCTCGTCGGGGTGCCACTTGCCTTGGACTGACCTGCCCAGGTAATGTCCCCCCCACCCCGTCTGGGAGGCGTCCGTAGTCAAAGTGGCCACTGGAGGTGGAGGAACGAAGGGTCGCCCCTGATTCAGGTTGGGTGAAAGAAGCCACCAACAGAGGTCCTGTTTGCACGTCTCCGTGATCATAATGAGGTGACTGAGAGGGAGATCCTGATACGACCACTGGACTGACAGGAGCCACTGGAGAATCCTCATATGCAATCTTGCTAAGGGAACTAGGAGAACGGTAGCCGACATGGAACCCAACAGTTGTAGGACCATTCTGGCTGGGGCTCAGAGTTTGAGGAGCAATGCTCGGACTTGAGATTGTAAGATTTCTAGATAGACCCGCATTTGCTTTGAGTCTATCTCTACTCCGATAAATCGTATGCGCTGAGATGGCAGCAACACAGACTTTTCCCAACTGAAGGTGATTCCTAGGGAGTTGCCTAGAGATATAGTGGCTGCTAGGTTCTGTAAGAGTAGACGCCTGGAAGTGGCAGTTAGGAGCCAGTCGTCTAGGTATGGAAACACCTGGAATCCTAGACTTCTCAGGTGAGCAGTCACCACCGCCAAACATTTGGTGAACACCCTGGGGGCTGTGGTGAGACCAAAGGGCAGTGCGCGGAACTGGAAATGACCGTCTCCCAGGCTGAAGCGCAAGTGTCTCCTGGACGCCTGATCTATCAGGATATGATAATAGGCGTCCTTGAGATCTATGGAGCACATCCACACACCTTCCTCCAGCAGCGGGAGAATGGATTGTAAGGTGACCATCCGGAACTTGGACTTCTTGACAGAACGGTTGAGTTTGCCGAGATCCAAGATGGGCCTCATGTCCCCGGTCTTTTTTGGCACCAAAAAGAATCTTGAGTAAGTCCCTAATCTGGTCTGGTCTTTGGGGACCGGATGGATGACTCCTTTTTGAAACAGCTTTGAAATTTCGATGGCTGCGAGATCCCGTTGACTGGGTGGTGGGTCCAGGATTTTCCGGGATGGTGGGGGGGCTGAGAAAAGGGGATGTTGTAACCTCCGGCAATGATTCGGAGCACCCATCGGTCCTGAGTGATATTCTCCCAGGCCTTTAGGTGCCTCAAAAAACGACCCCCGACTGGCTCCGGAGCGGCACAGTCGGGCAATCCTTCAGGGATGCTGGAAGGTTGAGGAGCCACAAAAGGACTCACGGTCTCCAGTGTTGCGGGGGCCTCTGCCGCCTCTGGGACGGCGTCTTCCTGAAAAATTTCCCCCTCCTCTGCCTCTAGAAGGGGGATCATCCTGCTGTGAGGGGTAAGTCTTCTAAGATTTATGAACCACATTTTCCCGCCTCTTCTAGCCTTGGGATAAGGCCGGAAGGGAGTGGAAAACCGTGCCCCTACGGCAGTCAAAGTCTTACCCTCTTGTTCACAGCGGGTCAAGGTGTCCTTTTACCTTGGGTCCAAACAAGGAGGACCCATCAAAGGGAGCGTCGGCAAAGGAAGACTTGAAGGCCTCCGCAAAATGACACAGGCGGAGCCAGGCTTGCCTCCGTAGAACAACACCTGTACTGCGCTCTACTCGCCCCGGCCGCATATGAAATGAGCCTCATGGACGAGTTCGATATTGATGATAGAGTAGCCAACTGAGAGCTAACCGTCTGGGCCAACTGCTCAGGTAGGTTACCAGAGAGGGTATCTGAAAGTTCCTTGACCAGATCCCTCTGAAGTCTGGTGAAGTGCGTAGGTAATTCAGAGACCTTAAGGTAAAGGCTGCTGAAGTAAGGTGCGCTTCCTGCATCGATCCATACTCCTGGACTCTTTATTAGGAGGATGGACGGACGTCAGCCTCTGCCACATCTTGCTGGGTAGCAGATGCCACCACCAGGGCATCTACGGCCACACCTTTAGATAAGAATTCCTTTTCAGGGGCTGACAGAAATTTATTCGGCGAGCTGGCACCGGTTCCACAGAATTGGTGCTCCCACGCGAGAGATCAAATCCAGGAGCTCATCGAAGGGCGGAGACACCCAGGAGGCGGAAGGCTGAGCCCCAAAGGCCTTGAGGAATACCGACTCCTCAGCGGAAGGGGGTTTGGACAGCCAGTCGCCTCGTTGCTTGAGGATTTCTAAGATGTCTACAAGGGAGACATCATCCGAGGATGACTTGGGGGACCCCTCCACATCATCGAGGTCGGTGTCCGAGGTGAGAGACTCATCAGGCGAGTCTACGTGCTTCCTCTTACACTGTCTCTTCCTGGGAGGTTCCTCTGAAGAAGCCTCGGAAGGACCCCCAGGAAGGGAGGAATCCCCAATGGGGGTGACCTCAGGCCCCAGGGCTCCACTGTCTTGAGACAGGGGGACAACGAAGGAACAAGTCTCCATGCCAAGGGAAGGTGCCGGAGAGATGGTGGAGGTAGCCAAGGAAGATTTGGCCAAAGCAGTCCTCATGGCCCTGAAGGCCGGACCCCCCCCCTCCCCGAGTCCTGGGAAGGTCCGACCCCCGAGGCCACAACAGTAGACGGCACTTCCACAGCCGACGCACTGAGAGGGAGGCTCGGAACCGAAAGCATCGGACCCGAAGCGTCACCCCCGGGGCCGACCGAGAAGGTCCGTGTACTGAACTCCGATCCGAAGGTCGGGGTTGGAGTAAGGGTCGGAGCCGACCCGAGAACCTCCACTGGCTCCACCAGCACCGACTCCAACGGTGCCGAGGCTGTTGGAGGAGGAACCAATACAACAGGGTGGACAATTGGCTCTGGAGCCGACTGGGCTGGAGCCGAGACTAACTTTTGGAGAACTGGAGACTGGAACAGCCTTTGAAGCACCCCTGTCTATATCCGAATCGGACATCCTCAAAGACCGAGAAGAGACCGATCGGGCCCGAGTTGACTTCGCCGGTTCCGAATGACTAGGGGACCGGCTCCGATTAGTCTGAAGCAATATCGGCCCCGAGGAGATTCCACCAGCACAGTAATTCCTCGGAGCCGACGGGGACTTCGACGCCGAGGTAGAAGAGTCTGAGCGAACAACCTTTCTCGGCTCCGAAACCAATGGAACCGAAGAAGGTGACTCGCCTCTCGATGCTCAAGCGCTCGGCTCCGAAGACAGAGGAGTTGAGGCTGGAGACATCAAGGCAGACCGTTCCGACCTCGGCTCCGAAGTCCGTGGAGCCGATGGAGAAGCCTGCCTTGATTTCTTAGCTGTCGGCTCCGACGGACTGGTCGGAGCCGAAGACTTCTTCCTGGAAGGAGAGGGGGAAGAAGATAAAGCCTCCTCAAAAGAAGGGGTGATGAGCCCCTTCAATATCAATTTGTTTTTCCTCTCTTGGAGGACACGAGAAGAAAAGGTGTGACATACACTACACGACTCTTGAATGTGTTTAGGACCTAGGCAATAAACACATAGAGAATGGTCATCCGTGACTGACATCTTGTACCCACACTTGGTACATTTTTTAAAACCTGAAGGCCTATGCTCCTTCGACATCTCTACAAAGAAACACACTACCAAAACAGACTAGAACAAAACTACCACAGAGATACCAATCCCTCTAATTTAAACAGGATAGGCCACAGGCAAAAACTATAACACAGCTCTGGCACAGCGAGAGGGCAATGCCCCTCTAACTAAAACGGGACCTTGTCGTTGGAGAAAAAACATATTTACTACACAAAAATATTAAGGATATGACACAGTATGAAGTAGAGCGCGAGGAGAACCCTACTAATAAAGCGGGAACCTAGCGCTAACAAAATTCACACACAAACTTTCACAAAAAACACTTATAAACGACAAGTAGCTGTTAAAACAGCTTTTGGTTGAAAAATTAGAAAATTTCTGACAGAAAATTTGTCAGTAAAAGGTACTTAGCCCAGCCAAGTCGAGACCACGTCTATTGCTATCAAGCGGCAAATGAGATCTGGGGAAGTAGTGGTGGTGCATCCTGGGATATAGAATAGCTCAGCCAATTAGAGACTTCGCTCTATAGTATAGTGTGCCGAGTCGGAGCCGAGGATCGGCTCCGAACCCATCAGTACAGAATGTAGGCGAGATAGGATCACATAACATCTGGCTAGTTATAAGAAAAAAAACAAGCTAGAAGGCTTCCCTCAAACACAGAAGGGCGTGGGGGCTCAGAAGCCTACAAATAGTCTATACCACTTAACAGGAAAGGCAGGAAATAAGCTTAATTTTTTTTTTTGTCTGTTTCCCAGATGCTCTCTTTGTACACAGTAGGAGTGCCTGAAATCAGAATATGATCTCACTGCACTCAGTTGAGTGAGCAAATGAGATAGGCCCAGAGGCAGGCTGAGGGGCGGGCAGTTTCAAGGCCACTAAGATTAACACCAAAACAAAACCAGGGAGGGTGGGTGAGAATAACTGAAGAGCAGAGTTAAAACTGCCAGATCAGTTAAATATTCCTTCAACACAGTTTAAATCAAATTAAATACTGTATTTTTTTTTTTTAAAAAAGTGCAGATAAAGGTAGATAGGGTAAATCCTGGTCTTCAGAGGAGACAGAAATTTCAGAATCCTGGTCAGAAGTATCATAAGCAAATGCAGTCCTAGGTCTCTTCGAGGAGGAAGGTTGGCTTCCCCTGATTAAAGTAATAAGGTCTTCAGTCATTCTTATCATTTGTTCTTTAGGCATAGAGGCCTGACCATACGGTCTGGGCGTCAGTTTTCTAGGCACGGTTTGAGTTTTTGGCCTTGAAGAAGAAGATGATGGCACCGGTTTAATATGCAAGTCAGTAGGCCTGAATACACCCTCAGAAGCTGGTGCCTCCACAGCGACTCTGGACCCATCCAAGGCAGACACATCCGCAGGTTACACAATTGAAGCATCTCACGGCATACCGAACTCCGAACAGGTCGTAGTAGAGGCCTGCGAATCTGAAGTAGCAGGTATCAGGGGCTGCGAAAGTGCCTCACTGAGTACCGGCGAACTGGGCGGCCTGTCTCTGTCTTTATCTTTGCGTTTTTTCAGAATGTCGGTAGTCAGATGGCTTACCAAAGACATATCAGGATAATTGAACCGAGCACGAAAAAATTTAGACGTGCAAATATACCGACGACAGATAGTTTGCGGTTTAAATAAGGCACAAAACCAACAGCAAGGAACGTCGTGGTCAGGGCCTAGACAAGGAATACAGTACGAATGAAAATTTTTATGAGGTATTTGCTTTCCACAAGAAATGCAACTATTTACTTTTACTGACATCGGTTTAGAGCAAGAAAAAGTTTCCCCAACGGGGTACTTAGCTTTTAGTTTTAGACTTTGGTTCTGAAATTCGAAAACAAAAATTTCAGGAGTCGGCCGACCGCACTTGGGAACTGCTTCAGACACTGCATTGCTAGAAAGACTTATGCAATGACGTCGGCTGCATGTTTTATACCCCTGATGACCTGACGTCACGGAAGAAGAGACGGCAACCGATGTAGGACCCAAGACTTTGTTAATCAGACTGACTGAGGGCTACTGCAAGCAGATAACTCAAATGTAATAACTGCAACAGTGAAACACGAAGACATCAAAAAGGTGACGCACTGCTGCAGCGGTCAACATTGTTACTTCCACTCAGAATTGAACCAGGGAACCTCTTGCTCTGATGTGCCTTCTGTGTAGAGTCTGCATGTCCTCTCTGCATTCATATGGATTTCCTCCAGTGGTCTGGTTTCCTTCCACATCCCAAAGACATGCATCTGGAGCATTTCTCCTTGGGCCTCTGCTGAAAATGGGCTCTGTCCCAATCAGAGTTTCCAAGTAAACAAATGTTAAACAAATAAAAGTCAGATGACCTATGTGGACATCACTCGATTCACATAACACCTGAGTTGGCAATCAACATCCATGTGGTGTAGCAAGTACTCCCCCCACTGACATCTAGGACTATGAGCATCTGTTCAGGCTGAAGCTGGGATCCTGTCTTATTAAATATTATATCCAGGGAATAGAACAAAGTGATCACACACTCCCTCACCAATACTGAGCGAGTATGGGTGGGGACAAAAATGAGCAAGTCATCCAGACAGTGCATCAGTATGGCTCCCTGTCCTGCAACCACAGACATGCATTTTGTGTAGACCAGGGGGGCAGAGATGAGATCAGATGGAAGAACATAGAGCTGACAATGCCTGTCTTGAATGCTGAAGTGAAGCAGACATCCATTTTTCTTCATAACTTTTACGTGGAGTGCATCCAATTACTTTCTGACAAGGAAGGACCCGCTCCACTGAGACCATTTGAAAGGTTTTCCCTATGATGAGTGTGGTTATACTGCTGATATCCAAAATTATCCGGTAGTCTTTTGTCTTTTTTTTTTGGCACTTAAAAACTGTAACTATGCCCAGACCCTTTCTGGGCTGTTGTGAATTCCTGGGTAGCTGATTTGCTCTCTAGATTTTGAACGGTGATATTTCCTTTAGAAAAGGTGGAACAGCTGGCAGGGGAATACATGGAAAATGGAGATGAAAATAAAAAGTACCTTGCAACCCTTGAATACAACTGTCCTCATCTGTCCTCGATTGTCATTCTATGCAAACAGGTGAAGGGACAAATGACAGCTGACTGTCTCCAGAATGGAGCAGCAAGGAAAGGCCTGTTGATCAATCGTAAGTGGGGCTGCAGCTGCCAGTCGACTACTGAGAACCCCTACTTCAGTGTCCATGGCTTCTCTGTAATTCTGTCTGCTTTGCCGTTGCCCATACCTAATCCACATAGGCGAGTATGTGCATTTTTAAAAAAAAGTCTGATAAGGAGAATAAAACTTAAATTTCAAGAATAGCAAAAGTCTTACCCTCCTTTTCCATACTTTTTTCATATGCCTCCACTTTCCACCAAACAAAACTGGTCTGCTGAACTGGGCAGTCATGAAGGATGCTTTGACATTCTTAGCAAAGCTGCTCAAATGAAATTATTTGTTCCGCTAAACAGCTATGGCAGATCCCATGGTTCTGACAAAACCTTCTGCCACATTTTATACTATGTATTTCAATGGGCTTGTCATGGTGGGTACAGTTTTCAACTGGGACACAAGCATTTCATTTAGGGTTTCAGCAGGAAAGGTTTTGATGGTTTGGAAAACTTAGCTAGAGCATAACCCTCTGAGTAGACCAGAAAGCATTCACTGAGGGCAGGACATGGCATTATTCGGCCAAAATCCTCTTGGATGCATTTTCTCCAGGACCTGTCAAAATCAGAGGTAGTCAAGGAGGTCAGAGATCTAATTCTACAAATCAGCTGTGGCAGATTTTGTAGGACTGTCCCTGTGCATCCACTAGCATGCTACCTTCCTACATACCTCTGGAAGTGAGTCAAAAGAGAAGAATACCATCCTCTTGGAAGAAAAAGTGTTCTGTGGAAGCTGCTGAAGTGTTTTAGTTCATCTGCACTGAGACAATCTGTACAGCCAGGTATTCGTTAACAGAATAGCTGGGACAGATAACAAGGATGCTACTGGTGCAGGGTACAGGATGGGCACTGATGAAAGCTGGCTTGGACTCAAGATCAGTGTCCATAATTGCATTGGTCCCAGATAGACTCCTGTCAGACTTCTATTTGTTATTGCATAAGGCTCCAAAGTGGGAACTGATAACACAGGAGTCAAGGGTAGTGTCAAAGTCTTAATTACAAAATCAACATAGGTGTCAATAACCATGCCAGCCTTGGAGACTCACAATGAGTGTGAAGTTGGCAACACTGTAACCAAAATCATCACAAATGTCTAGCTAGAGCACATACGATGATGGGTCATGGGCTTCAGTGCTACACTGATCGATACTGGCTTCTTTAAGGCTGCTGACAAAAACTTGGAGAGGCGAGTGTGATGATAGGAGGTACTGCCAGGCATGCCAGAAGAAGTAGAGTAGTGGATATGTAACATATGCCAGCACAGCTAGCTGGAAATTTTGTAAATAATTATGTGTCAATTGTATATCAAACTGATTTGTACAGATGCGTGTGCTGAAAATGTATTTGTGAGGTTTACTTGTGTTAAAATGTATTAACAACGTGCCCTGCTGGAAGGAAAAGAAATACATGTGCACTATTGTAACTGTTTAAATGAATACATTGTAACAGCATACACTGAGTAAGAACAGGTAAATCCACCTGACTTTTTGAAAAAAAATATTTTTGAAAATTACATTACTTTATGGGTAAGCAATAAAGATGTTATTCTACAGTTGTGAAGGGAGCCAGAAATACAATGTCTGCACTAGAGAATAAATTGTAGCTCCTGTAGAAGACTGGAATGGTTTTATGACTTGCAGCAACTGCACCACATCAGAGCAATGTTGGCAGTCTGAGGGGTAAGTCATTGTGATTGTCTTCTGATAGTTTGAGACCTGTCTTCTCCTCCTTTCTGGGTTGTGGCACCCCATTGTCGTGGCTTGTAAGAGCTTTGTGGCTGACCTCTGCCCCTTTGGGCGTCTCTATTTGCCCCTTTGTTGTCTGTCAGAAGTTAGAAAGGACCAGTTTTTGGTTGGCCAATTTCTGCTGAAACGAGGGGGCTGAACCTGTAAAAAATCCTTGACCGTCTGCATAGATTTTGCCTTATCCTCCATTTTCTTTAAAACCTCTTCTGCTTTCACACCAAATAAAACATACTGCTGTAAGGGTGCATCCAATAACTTTGCTTTAACATGATCAGGTAAAGTTTGTTCTTTTAACCAAGCATGCCTATGAATGACAGACCGTTACAGCTGATCTGCAAGAGGCTTCCAGTGAATCAAACCCACATTGCAAAGTATGTTTTCCCACATGTTCTGCTGCATGCAACAAATCTTGCATTTCCTTGTAATCAGGCTGCTCTGTCTGTGTGCTCATTTTTTTGTTTTAATTGAGACATCAAATATTGTTGATATTTCAGCATGTGAAACTGGCAATTTAAGGCCCTCATAGCTAGAGTAGCTGAGGTATATACTTTCTTTCCCCATCTGTCTAGTGCTCTAGAATCCCTTTCAGACAGTACAGGATTTTTAGCAATAGAGGCCTTAACCCCTTTGGGACCCTGGGAAATGGTTTCTGGGTCAGCAACAGGGCTTTTATATAGGAATTTATGTGAGTCAGGGACTCTGTAGTATGTCAGGTTTGGCTGGTGCAGGAGGTAATGAATCTGGGTTAAGGCTAGATTCTGAATAAACATCATCCACAATGTCCAACACAGGTGGAATAGCAAGGGGTCTGTGCTGGGGTAGTAAGAGGAACTCTCAGAGCCTTTTCTTAGAATCAGAGTAATCCTGGCCTTCCCAGTGGAAATGTTCCCTCATGGTATGTAAAGTTTCCCCAAAAGAGTAGTCTTCTGGGGGAGATGCTGAAGGAATAGACTCTTCAGCATCAGAGTCTTCATAAGGGGGAAAAGAGTACTCCTGTTCCTCATAAGAATCTGAGGTAATGGAAACCTGGTCAGAGGAAGCGTAGTCCTCCTCCTGTCTAGGCCTTTTGTCAGGTGGGGGATGGGAGCCCCTGATTAGGGTAATTAAGTCTTCGGCCATCTTAAGCATCTGTTTCTTAGGCATGGGGCCTTGCACTGGAGACTGCTGTACAGGCTTCCTTACTTTTAATGGAGTTTCCAGTTTTGCAAAGGATTTAATAGTAAGTGTAGTCGGTCTGAAGACACCTTCAGCAACTGACGGCCTTTCAACTGCACCGGAATCCCCTTCAGCCATGGAGTCAGAAGGGCCTAAAGATAAAGGCTCTGGAGGCCCTGCAATCTCCACTTGGGAATCGGATGCAGGCTGGGGTTCTAAATCAGCGGTCGTCAGGGACTGTGTAGGCGCATCACTGAAAACCGGAGAACCGGCGACTGGCCTAGCAGAGGCCTCAGTGTCTGGTTTGAGTCTCGGCTGCCTGTCCTTATATTTGCGTTTTTTATGCATCCCAGTCGTCGGTTGCTCCAACAATTTGGTATAATTAAATTTTCTACCAAAATAATGTCGGATGAAATCAAACCGACGTTTAATAGTTCGTTTGTTAAACCTAGCACAAAACCGACAACCTGTGACGTCGTGGTCTGGGCCTAAGCAAGGGATACAATAAGAATGAAAATCCTTATGAGGTATTTGCTTCCCACAAGAAATGCAATTATTAACTTCTTCTGACATCGGACTAAGGCAAGAAAAGGTTCCCCAACGAGGTACTTAGCTTTATTGAAGACTTTGGTCTGAAATTCGATTTGAAAATCTCAGGAGTCGTCCGACCGGCACTTGCGAACTGCTTCTGCTTCGGGCACTGCACGGCAAGAAAGACTGAAGAAAATGGCATCGGCTTCCTCTTTTATACCCCTGTCGCACTGACGTCAGGGAAGAAGCGACAGCAACCGACGCTGGACCAAGACATTGGAACTCAGGCCGACTGCGGGACCGTCTGATGGCAGATAACCCAAGTGTGATGACTGCAGCAGTGTAACACGATGAACATCTATCGGTTCCAGCTCCCTTTGTCGCTGCTTTGGAGCCGGGGTCAGCTCTGACACACTCGGTGCCGTCCATCATGTCCAGGGGCCAAAGCTCTCCTGTCGGTGCCGACGGGGAGGGTTGGAATTGATCTTCGGTTCAGAGCCTTCCTCTCGGTGCATCTGCCAGGGTGAGCTTGGACCCTGCATCCACCTCTGAGCCGATGGCTCTGACTCTGTCAACCTTAGTCTCTTCGGAGCGGAGGAGGTCTTCGGAGCCGGAGAGGTTGGCATTTGAGATGAGGAGCATGCTGTCTCATTCTCCAGCTCCTACCAGTGGTACCAGCTCCCCCCCCCCCACCCTGAGAGCACCCACTTCGGTCTCAGCCCTTACTGTCTCCGGAGACAGCAGAGACCCTCAGCCTCAGCAGCCATTGGCTGGTGGCCCCCACTCTTCAGAGGCCTCCCCGGAATGTCCTTTTGAGGAGCCTCCCCAGAAGAAGTTATGTAAGAAGAAGCATGTTGACTCCCAGGATGAGTCTTTGACATCGGACACTGACCTTGAGGAGTCGGAAGGGTCCCCCAAGTCGTCCTCTGATGATGTCTCCTTTGTGGACATCCTGGAGATCCTTAAGCAGAGGTGCGACTGGCCCACTGTCAACCCTTCTGATGAGGAGTCGGTGTGTACCTGAAGGCTGTCGGGTCTCAACCTTCTGCCTCTTGGGTGTCTCCACCTTTTGACAAACTGATGGATCTAGTTAGTCAAAAGGTGTGAGATACTCCTGATGCTGTGGAGCCAGTCCCCAGGAGACCTAATAAGTTTCTGTCTGCCCCTCCTGGTAAAGAGTTTTTGTCTAAGGGTGTTCCCGTAGATGCCATGGTGGTGGCGGCGGCCAGAAAGAAGGAGCTGGTGGAGACGTCTTCCTCTGTTCATCCGTCAAACAAGGATTCTCGACAGATGGACAGATTTGGGAAGTGTATCTTTAGTTCAGCGGCATTTGCCCTTTGATCGTTGAACTATCTCACTCACTTCACGAGATTGCAGAGGGATCTACTCAAGGAGTTAGCAGTGTCTATACAACGTGCGTGTACTGAGGGAATCCCTGACAAGATTTCTGCTCAGTTGTCCACCTTAAATTCTATAGTTAACTCATCCATGTGGCTCATCTCCTATGCCGCTGTTGGAGCGAGTAGGGCAGCAGGTTCAAGAGTTGCCCTGAGGCGTCACTCCTGGTTGTGCTTGTGTAATTTTGCAGAACCATTAAAGTCTACTTTCACCAACACCCCATTTGATGGTTCCTCATTATCTGGTTCTAAGGTGAAGGATACACTCACTCGGTGTGAGCAAGAAAAGACGCTTTCTGCTGTCGGAGTACGTTTTACTGTTCCCTCTCGACCATACCCCAAAGGTCAAAGGGGCGGTAAAATGTGGTTCAAAAGGTCCCAGAGGGTCTTTCCGGGCACACAGGGTGAACCCTCCTTCAGAGGCAGAGGAGGAGAAAATGGGAGACGTTGCCCTAGTGGCAGGGGCGGCCCACAATACCAGCAAGGTCGTGATTCCTTTCAGGGGCGGCCTGATCAGTGCTCCTGATGTGGGGCCCGACTGCGTTTCTCTGGGGCCTGTCGGGGGTCGCATTTCTTTGTATCCAGAAGCCTGGCTAAATATCACTCAAGACAAGTGGGTACAAAGAGTTGTTACCAGAGGCTGTATTATACCCTTTTCCCTTCCACCGCTTGCTACCAAGAAGATCCCAGATGTACCATCCAATTACAGGGATCAGGCAACTGTGGAGAACAAGTTGCTCTTAAAAAGAGTCATCCAGTCTGTCCCAGCAGACCAGATAGGATCTGGAAAAGTTGCTCTTAAAAAGGAGTCATCCAGTCTGTCCCAGCAGACCAGATAGGATCCGGAACTTACTCCAGGTTCTTTTTAGTACCAATATGAACCGAAAGTTGGAGGCCAATATTGGACCCCAGCAGATTAAACGAATCCATGAAGGACAAGTTTTGGATGACAGCACTGCAGTCGATACTCCCGTTGTTAGGGAAAGACTATTGGATGTGCTCTCTAGATCTCCAAGACACCTACTACCATATAAAAATGGACAAGGCATCCAGGAGCAGTCTACGCTTCCGGCTGGGAGCCAGTCACTATGAGTTTCGTGCTCTGCCCTTTGGTCTCACCACAACCCCCAGGGTGTTTACCAAATGCATGGCAGTAGTGACAGCTCACCTGAGACGTCGGGGATTTCAGGTGTTTCGGTACTTGGATGACTGGCTCCGGATTGCCCCCACCAGGCATCTACTCCTCAAAAACAGGGACACCACTATTCAACTTTGTGCTCAGTTATGGATCTCCATAAATTGAGAAAAATCTGCATTATTGCCCTCTCAATCTGTGATTTTTATAGGCGCAGAGGTATTCACAGTGAACATGACAATTTGTCTCCCTGCCGAAAGGGCACAAAACTTAATCTCTCAAATTCAAAGTTTTCTCCCGTTGCGGAAGGTCAAAACGAAGTGGGTTCTTCAGCTCCTCGGGACTATGGCTTCCACCATTCTATTAGTACCATTAGCCAGGCTGCACATGAGAATTCTCCAGTGGCTTCTGTCTTCCCAATGGTCCTTCCAATATCTCCCTCTGAGTCATCCTATCCTGCTGACAGAATCATGCAAGAAGGACCTTATTTTGGTGGATATCTCCCAACCAGTTGATCACAGGCACCCCCTTTGTTCCTGCCCAACCCGTTGCCACTGTGACCATAGATGCCTCCCAGATCGGGTGGAGGGGGCATTATCTCTGCAGGACTGTCCAAGGCACATGGCAAGAACATGAGGCTCACCTACATATCAATGTTCTGGAGATGAGGGCGGTGTTCCTGACGTTGCAAGCACTTCAATACCTTCTTCCTCTGAGGAACTATTGCAATACAATCAGACAGCATGTCGGTAGTTTGGTATATCAACAAACAGGGCGGTACCAGATCTTACCCACTCTGTCGAGAGGCCATGCGAGTTTGGGAATGGGCGATTTCTCCCCAGTGCTTTCTAGTTGCAATGCACATTCCAAGGACGACCAATATGATAGCTGACAAGCTCAGCCGGGCGATTCTACTGCCTCATGAGTGGTCTCTGAAATGGGAAACAGCAGAACAGATTTTCAGAAAATGGGGACAGCCTTGCTGCGACCTTTTTTGCCAGTCCAGTCAATGCCAAATGCAGCAGCTATTTTTCCCTCATTCCCTTTCCGGGGAAGACACCCAGAGACGCTATGGCTCACGATTGGCCCATGGGACTTCTGCATGCCTTTTCTCCATTTCCTCTCATTTCCAAAGTGATTCAGAAAGCCAGTCGGCTGGGAAGCAAGTTGATCCTCATTGCTCCTTACTGGCCTCATCAGGTCTGGTTGACCTTCCTCGAGCCTCTTCTCCTGGACGATCCTTGGATTCTCTACCCAACTCCAGATCTGTTGACTCGCATGTCAGGTTCGTTACATCCCTCAATCCACACCCTCAAATTGACAGCGTGGCTGCTCCAGTTCCATCCCTAGTCAGGCTTCATGATGTATCATCCTCAGTATCACATTCTTAATGTCCTCCCATAAACCTTCAACTAGGAGGTTGTATGGCAGTAAATGGAAAAGATTTTCTATTTGGGCACAGAAAATGAACGTAGATCCCTACACTGCTTCTATCCCTGTGATTTTGGAATTTCTCTCCGAGCTTTTCCAGCAAGGATCTGCCGCTGCCGCTATCAGTGTCCAATTGGCGGCAATTTCTCATTTTCACTTAGGGTTTCTGGATACCAGTTTAATGTCTCATAAGCTATGCAAGACGTTTTTGAAAAGAGCCACTTTATTGAGACCACCACTGCAAGAACCTATGGCTTCTTGGGATTTAAATTTTGTGTTGTCCAAACTGACTTTTCCCCCCGTTTGAAGCTTCCCACTCATCTTCATTGAAATTTTTATCTTGGAAGACTTTGTTTTTGGTAGCTATTACGTCAGCTAGACTGGTATTGGAGCTACAAGCCTGGTCTGTTAAGCCAACTTATTTGATCTTTCACAAAGACAGGGTGTCACTGTGTACTAATCCCTCCTTTGTCCACAGTTTGTTCCCCTGCTACCTTAAATCAATCCATAGAACTCCCAGTTTTCTTCCCTAATCACTGTAATGCAGCTCAATACAGTTTTCATCAGCTGGACGTTCATAGACAACTACGTTTTTATTTACAGCGGACCAAGGAATTTAGGAAATCAGATCAACTATTCATTTCCTTTTCTGACTCCAGATTGGGCTTACCAGTTTCTAAAGTGACACTAATTGGATTTCTAGTTGCATAACCTTTATCTAAAGTTCGGACGGCAGACCTTTACCCTGCAGGATCAAGGCTCATTCTACCAGGTCGCTGTCTACCTCTGCAGCCTTTCAAGCCAGGGTCCCACTTGATAATATTTGTGCAGCAGCTATGTGGGCTACCCCTCACACTTTTATTACACATTACAAAATGGATTTAGTTTCCAGGGGTAGAGCATACTTTCGCTCCACGGTGCTTAGGAGTATTTTCCAGTGAGCCACCCAAGAATAAAGTGCTAAGGACGCTGTCCCATATGTAAAAATGAAGGTGAGATTGGACTACACAACATAAAGAAGTTATGTACTCACCATAACGTTCCATGTTGGTAGTCCATCTCACCGTTCATTTTTACCAATCCGCCCTCCTGCCCCCATCCTGGAAGATCTGGAGATAATAATAATAATAATTTGGTTATCTTTGGTTGGAGACCCTTTAGTATTGGTTTGTCTGTTATGGTTATTTCTTCTAGTGAGCAGCAAACAAGATCTGGGGTTTGTACTGATGCACTATGGGATACCTGCTTAGCCACGAGCTAACCAAAAGTCTTCAAGCTTTTAAATCGGCCGAGTTGGAGCCGAGGATCGGCTCCGAAACCCATATGTAAAAATGAAGGGTGAGATGGACTACCAACATGGAACGTTATGGTGAGTATATAATTTCTTTTTTATTATTAGAGAAGACTGAAGTTTCAGCAGCATTCTGTATTCTGTCTTGGATCTGACAAGGACCACTCACTCCTCTTGCCTTGCTCTATGCAGCAAGTAGGAACAGTAATTCCTTTAGTCAATCAGGAATAGATAGTGAGATTAGCTAAGTACTGTTTTCCTATAACAGCGTGAAACTTTCCATCAGTGTTATTTAATACTTCTTGTGACAAACTCTGGTGTTTACTATAAATAGATATTTAGTATTTTCATGTCTTTTTATTATTTATTATTAAATATATTTAAACTTTTCACTGTGTCTGGTCCTTTTTAGAAAATATTTAAAGTTTGAGAGTATTTGCATATACTTATTTGGTGATAACCGTGGCCACTCCTGAAAGCCTTGGTGTTTGGTCAACATTACCATTTGTATTAATATTAACTTCACACAGTATAACTCAGTACACTTTTAAGAGTCTTACAGTAACTGACTGGTGGCAGTGAAACTACCTTACAGTCTGGGCAAAGTTGGCAGAGCAGGTAACCTGTGTCAGTCTTTCCCAGGTGTGAGTGTGTGTGTAAAAATGAAATCTCAAAGAGTGTGTGTCAGCTACTTGGGACAGGGACAAGAAGCAATGGTTTCACAGAGAGGGTGCTGGAGGACTTGGGTTAAAGTCTTATTGCAGACCTAGAATGAGACAGATAGATCCAGACCCCGGACTGAGTGTGTTCCCTGTGTGCTCTTAAGAGAAATTGTGCTTGATGCGGAGAGACATGTAGCAGGAATTACTAAATGTATCCATTTGTATTCCAAGTGAACGTCCCTCTCCAGTCTCAGTGGTGAGGTTTCAGGCTCTTTGACTACTGACCCAAAGTGAGGACATCACAGGGATGAAACTCTTGGCATCTTGAAACAAAGAGTGGAGGACATAGTTGATTGTCTTTCCCCTATAAGAGCCTGGACATGACAGAGTAAATTTCTGCTGAGCTCAATAAAACACCTTCATAAATTTATCATAATTACAATGAAACACTAAGTGTGGGGTCGTGCCTCAGCTCCAACGATTCTAGTATCATTGCAACTTTTATCAATTTCCAAATTAGCCACAGCAGAAGTAATATAGGTAAGCCATATGAATGACTTCTAGGGAGGCAGATGTCTATATCTCTGTGACCTTAAGAGTTATGAACAAGACAGTCTCCAAGTATTTTGACAGAACTCCCCCCCCCCCTTTTTTTTTTTTTTTTAAAGAAAATACTTCATACTTTCTGATACAATCTTAGTTGCAGGAAAGGAAACACAAAAGGTACATGCATATCTTATTCTTTTTCTTAACAGATTTTAAGCAGACTCTTGTGGGCTTCAAAAGAGAGGGTGTAATTAGTCTTTGGGCAGAGTATCTGCTGTGCTTGACAGTCATTTGGGTCAGAAGTCTGAGCTGGTAAGGATTTTTTTTTTTTGATAAGTACAACTGTAATCCGTTTTGCCTATGACAGAGTGAGGAAGCAGAAAACTCCGTGCCACTTTTCACATCTAGACAGGCTATGGCTCTTCCCCTAACAATTACGTATGCATTGTGCCCATCAGAGGACAGATTTTCACTCCACTACAACACCCACAGAATCCACATTCTGCAATTAAACAAGGGCAGTTGCCCAAACAAACTAACCAACAGCAAAAGTATCAACAATGCACACAGCTACCTCACACCAGTAAGACAGAAGAACTACTTCAATCTTTAGAAATAATACTAATGCTTCAATAAGTGTAAAATCGAGTCACATAACCATAAAAACTGTAACAAAATAATATAACAATATTTTCTTATAAAAACAGCAACAGCTGAAAAACTAGAAAAACACAAGTGAAAGGGGAACACAAAAGCCTACAAAAAGTAATAGCATTCCAACCAATAATGGTAAAGGAATTAAAGCAGACTTAGGCCAAGTTAAGAGATTCTGTCAGGAAAATGTCTGAAACCTTGGCAACGGTGTAGTTTATCAGTATATACGGGTAATGCATAAAAATTATTCACTACTCATTTATATGCCATTTTTAGATAAAGCAGCCTAGGAAAATATAACTATTACCTCAGAGCAAGAGGTTCTCCCGTTCGATTCTTGGCTGGAGTGCGAGGAGTGCCTTCTGTGTGGAGTCTGCATGTCCTCCCCGCGGTTGGGTGGGCATTTGAAAGACATGCGTAAATGGGCGTGCCTTCGTTGAAGGTTGAATGTCAAGCTGGCACCTCGGCGTTCGTGAAAATCTACTGCCAATTATTAGCGGACTGGAGTTCCGCTGCAGCAACCCCTAACTGGGAAAAGCCGAAAGACAACAACAACATCAGAGCTCTGTACAAATCAAGAATGATCTAGATGGGAGCAACAGTGCAGTGCATGGTAGGACTGGGGGTGGATCTTAGCAACCTTGGAAAGTTTGAATTCTAAATAGTTCTAATGGTTGTGGCCTTAAGTCTTATGAATACCTAGAATGGACGGTACAGTTGTGTAAGTAAATTTTCCGTAACAGTAGATAATCAAACAGATCACTGTTGCAGTGAAGTCAACTATACGGAACATTATTAACTTGAGGAAAGTGGTGTACAGTCAGAGCTTTCTTGCATCTGAACAAGGGAGGGTACAGCCGTGACAGATAGGGAGTGCCAGGAGAAGAAAGAAAATGACAAAATATCCACACTCTGGCATAAAAAAACAACAAAAAAAGGGGGGAAAGAGGGAAGGTGTTTGCACTGCAACATGAATCATTTCATCATCTACTGTTAAAGTAAGTTTACTTACACAACCATTATATGGGCTGCAGAACAACTGATTCACCCATGACAGGATCTCCCTTTTGACAAACCTCAGCACCAGGATTTGAAAAGATCGAGGGTGCTGGTGTTTGGTACAGATTGATCTGAGGAATCAATGGATTTTTCTCACAAAGTCTGACCAAAGAATCATGAGAATTGTAGAGGTCATGAAATCTAGAATCCCAAGATATTCTCTGGTATATGCCAGGGTCTGACTGGAAAATATCAGGAACTGTTGCTTGTAAAACTTCATTTTGTCTTGAGGAAGAAAAGCCATCATGACGGACGTATCTAGGAGACATCCTAGAAAAATATCTTGTGGGATGGAATAACAGCAGATCTTCCTAATGTTCACTTGAAACCCTGGACTGAAAAAAATGTCTTTTACATTATTTTTCTTTTTTTTTTTTTTTGTTTTGTTTAATCAAGCTAGAGATTTTTGACAACCTGTCAAGAGTCTGCAAAGATAAAGCAGTTGTCTAAATATGGAAAAATATGAATGCCCTGCAACCTGCAATGGCCTATTACAAGAGCCAGACACTTTATAAACACTCTTGGAGTTGCTGACATTCCAAAGGGTAAAGCAGAAAACTGACAATGCAAACCAAGCATAGAAAAATGTAAAAAGCATGTGAAATCGTAACGTGATAAGCATCTTTCAAATTCAGTTACTAAAAAACTGAGAGATGGAATGAGAATTAAGAGGGACGAATGAGAGAGAGAGCATTTTGAATGTTTGATGCAGAAGTTTAGAAAAGAGAAGTCTAGGGCATGTCTCCATGTTCCTTTACCTATTTGACCTGGGGAAATGGTTCTATAACCTCTTGGGACAGTACTTGATCTACGACAGAGGAAAATGGGAGATTTGACTAGATGGATGTAGAGGAATCCCATGGAAAGCAGAAAGTGAATCCCACTAACAGCTGTAGCCATTCTGAATGATTCTCAGAACCCAACTGTTCAAAAGTTATCTGGTGCCACAGAGGGAAGTGAAGACCTGGACTTTGGGAAAATTACACTAGAATGCCAGGGTGGGGGGTGGGGGGGGGACAAGACTGGACATATAGTCAACCTGCCTTTTTAGACTTGTCTTTGGGAGGATCCTTCCTTCTTTTTTGAACTACCATGTCATTGTTTTCAAAAATTTTGTTTGCTTGTTTATTTAATTTCCTATAAAAAGGAACCTAAACCAGAAAGAAAGTTTTCTATTCTAGTTTGTCATGGAGGGCTGACAAATCTGGGTATCAGCATGAATTAACTTTTCCCCTTTCATCAGGTCTTATAAGAACCTCAGCAGACGAAGGGACAAACATCTCTTTATCCAGAGGAGCATTTAGGAACTCCGCTTTGACATCAGATGGTAAATTCTGAGAGCTTAACTAGGCAAATCTTCTCATCACTGACCCAGTGGCTTCTGTTGTATAAAAATTATCAGCAGGAGAGATTAACTGAAGCATTCAGAAAAGACGATCCCTGAATAAAGGAGGCAAGCAGTTAACTTTCTCATATTGTTAAAGGAAGCCCTGAGAAACTTAGACAAGTGAGCCTGTCAATTTAACATTCTGAAAGCTAAAGTGAAAGTATAAACTTTCTTCTCAAACCTGTCCAAGGCATCCCCATCCCTGTCAGAAGGAATAAGGTTACCTTCCAAAATGTGTTTTGCAGAAGATGGTTTTGGCAGAGAAATTACTGCAGAGTATGATCTAGGGTAAGAAAAATAAATGTGTGGGTAGGGGCAACTTCACATAATTATCAGATTTTCTAGGAGCGGGGGTCTAGATGTCAGGCAAACTGCTGACAAGAAAAACATCCTCTGAGGCTGGTAAAACAGATGGAATAGCTGCAGGCCGAAGGAACTTCACCTGCAGTACATCATACATTTGCGGTGACTCTGATATTTATTTTTTGTTCTCAGTGAAACAATTCCTTCATTCTGGCAATATTATCAGAAAAAGACAAACTCTTCAGATGGAGAATATGAAAACAAAACTTTCCTCAAAGTCAGATTTCCTCCTCTGTGCAGAAAGGACTTCAGAAACACAGTTCAAGTCTAATTCCTGTCCCTCAGACTGAGAATCAGAATCTGAGAAAGACGAAAATGTTTTCCTTTCTAAATGCAAGACTCAGAATGTAAAGTCTGAAACTCAGCCAGTCCCACTTGTCTGCCCCAGCTGAAGATAAAGGTGAAGAAAAATGGCTAGCTTTATGCTTCAATTTCCTGGCAGACCATAATGAAAATGGAGCCCTGAAAAATGGTCCTTTCCATGGGAATCAAGCTTCTCAAAGTGGCTCCACAAAGGAACATCATCGCTACCCCTCCACTGATGCCAACAACAGTGGTTCTCTTATCAGAAGAAGACAGCTGAACAGCCACAGAGGATGTGCCTAGCACTCGGTCCTTAGTGCCTTCCCAACGCACATCACCACACTGATGAGAAAAAAATGACGAGTGTTCTGAGGAACCAGACATTTTAGTTTAATTTTATTTAACATTTGTTTACTAGGATAGTACACTGATCATAAATAACCATTTGCAGATACCAAGCGGGTGAAGTAATTCACAAAGACACAATAATAATGGGTGATTTCAACTACCCCACCATTAACTGGAAAAACTACTCATGTACCAACTCTTTTGGTCAATGTTTTTGGAATTCATCAATTCCAACGCCTTGGATCAACTTATCCACACTCCCACCAAGGGCAGCAATATCCTAGACCTGGTCATCACCAACATGGGCGACAGGTGTTCCGCACCAGAGGTCAATTCCTCGTTGGTCAGATCCAACCACAAGCTAATCACCCTAGACATCCACATCCCGCCCCCACCCCCCATTAGGAAAACTGTAAAAAGTTCTCCAAAGCCAACTTCATGCTTCTTAAGACAGAAGTAGCAAACTTCACAACACCCATGCAGATGGACAATAGAGGTACAACTGCTGAATCCTACACAAATGCACTTTATAAGCACTTACACGAGTGCATGTATCGTGCTATCCCTAACAGAACCAAGATGCTAAAAAAAAGAAAGCCAATCTGGTGGTCTTCTCCCATAAACAAACTCTACAACAGAAGAAAGAAACTGTTGCAAAAAAGAGTAAAATCCCATGATTGGAGGAACTCCCTGGTCAGCCTCAGTAAGAAGCTGAGATCCCTGATAAAATCCTCCAAAGATAGTGATGAAAACAAAATTGCCACTGATTCTAAAGACAACCACAAAGCATTCTATAGCCATGTCAAGAATCTCAATGGCAACACTCAGATCTGCTCTGAGTTACAGCACAATGGCACTAAATATACAGAACCAACTGATATTGCCAACATCCTGGCAGATAGCTTCAGTGCTATCTTTACCCCCCCTCTCACCCCCTAAAGGGGCCATCTCTATACCGGAAGAATGCAAAGTTCCTGTAATCACGGCTGCACAGGTAAAAACCTCACTCTCCAAGCCAAGAACACAGCATCCATGGGACCTGACAACATCCCAGGCTGCCTTCTACACAAACTACAGAATGAACTGGCACCCCACCTAAGTAACATGTTCAGTCATAGCCTCACCTCAGGCTTTGTGCCCACTGAATGGCACACTGCGATGGTTATCCCACTCCACAAAGGGAGAGCCATGACAGACCCTGGGAACTACTGCCCCATTAGCCTGACGAGCCTGGTCTGCAAGGCCATGGAACGCATCTTCACAGAACTCATAAACAAAGACATTGGGGATCTCCAAAATCTGGACCCCACACAGTTCGGGTTTGTAAAAGGCAGATCATGTCTCCTAAACCTGATAGACTTCTTTGAAGCAGTCACCAAAGCCATACATGAGGGTAAGGTGGTTCACACAGCCTATCTAGATCTCGTCAAGCCGTTCAACACCATTCCTCACTCTGGAATTATAGATAAACTCAAACTAGGTATAAATCCCTATGTCACAAGATGGGTTGCCAATTGGCTTACTGACAGAACTAACACTGTGAAAGTAGCAGACACCAAATCAGACTTCAGGCCAGTGACAAGTGGAGTACCGCAGGGTTCAGTTCTGGGTCCTCTCCTGTTTGGTATCTACTTCCCTGAAGTACAGGCTAACTAAGTTCGCAGATGACTGAAAAAGTACAGTTGCGTACCTACCATAAATGTAGATGTTAGAGTGTATTCACTGTTGCAGTCATTACTCTTGGGTTATCCTGCTGGCAAGCGACCCGCGGTCGGCCAGAATTCCAAAGTCTAGGTCCGGCATTGGTTGCTATCGCCTCTTCCCTGACGTCAGTGTGCCAGGGGTATAAAAGATGCAGCCGACGCCATTTTCTTCAGTTTTTCTTGCCCCAGATGTCAGGTGCCCCTAAAACAGGCTAAAAATATTATGCCAATAAGTATGCATGCAGAAAATAAACATTCCCTTCATCTACAAGCAAATACACCACATAGGTTGTATAAGATAGAGAAGTATAGGTAAGTCCAAGCAAAGAGGGGGATGGAGGGTGGGTAACCTGAACTGCAACAGTGAATAAGCTCGAACATCTACATTTATGGTAGGTACACAACTGTACTATGTTAATCGTGTTTCACTGTTGCAGTCATTACTCTTGGGTTGAATCCCAAAGCTAAGTCTGGGTGGCTGATCCTAAAGAGGATTAGGAGAGGCTACAAGGCCTTGCAAAACTGTAGTGGCGAAGCCTGCTCTGGATTTAGAATAGAGAGGTTAAATGGTAGTGCTTTGTAAAAGTGTGCACTGAACTCCACGTTGCAGCCTCAAAAATATCTTTGGTTGGTACTCCTCTGAGAAAGGCTGCTGCCCTGGTAGAATGAGGTCTAATGGCCTTGGGCACTGATTTGCCATGTTGTGAGTAGCAGAAATGAATGCAGTGGCCTATCCATTTTGAAATAGTTTGTTTTGAGATGCTGCAGCATATGCCACTAGAAGTTGCTCAGTTTTTCTGAAAGCTTTAGTTCTGTCCAAGTAGAAGCATAGTTGTCTGTGTATGTCCAAAGAATGCAGAAGTCTCTCACCCTTATTCTGTGGGTTTGGACAAAAGGTAGGCAGATGAATAGTTTGGTTGAGGGCCACACTGGACACTACCTTAGGCATAAATGTAGGGTTCATTCTTAGAGAAACCCTGTCTGGGTGGAAAATGATGAAAGGTTCCACAGCCATGAGTGCCTGTAACTCTGAAACTCGTCTTTCAGAGGTTATTGCTAGGAGCAGAGCTGTTTTCCAAGATAAAAACTTTATATCAGCTGTATTGGCTGGCTCAAAAGGCGACAGTGTGAGTTTTTTCAAGACATAATTGAGGTCCCATGCAGGTACTGGGGCTCTCCTTGGAGGTCTTATGTTTTTGGCCCCTCTGAGGTACTGCCTTATCAATGGATGGGAAAATATTGGATGTTCCATATTGTAATGAGTTGAAATGGCTGAGGCATGAACTGCAATTGATGAAAAGGATCGGCCTTTGTCCAGCATCTCAGTTAGGTATTGTAAAATCTGAGGAATATCTGGAACAGATGTGTCAAGTCCTTGTGCCTGGTTCCAAGAACAGAATATTTTCCATTTGTCTGCATAAGATTTTCTGGTACTAGGCCTCCTGGCCTCCAAAATAACATCCATCACTGCTTTGGAGAGAGGAGTGTTTTGAATGGTTAAATTATCCGCCATGCTGCCAGATTTAGGGTCCTGAGTTGGCTGTGCAGAATCTGATTGTTTCGCTGGGTCAGTAAGTGAGAAATAAGAGGCAGTGTCCAGGCTGAGTCTTGAGACAAGTGTTTTAGGATTGGGTACCAGTGCTGGCGTGGCCAGTCTGGGGCAATCAGGATCATTCTTGGCTTCTCTTGTCTGACGTTTAGGAGTACCCTGGGGAGGAGAAGCAGAGGAAAGGCATATACTGTTGGACTTTTCCAGCTGAATGATAGAGCATCCATTTTCCATGCTTGCTTGTGATAAGTCCTTGTGCAGAATTTCTGTAGATGGCAGTTGTGGGGGGAGGCAAATAGATCTATGTCTGGGCATCCCCATTCCTTTGCTATCATGCTGAAGACTAGTGGATCCAGTTTCCATTCGTGGGGATCCGTAAGGTTTCTGCTTAGTTCGTCTGCCAGAGTATTGTTCTTTCCTGGCACAAATTGTGCTTGCAGGTGTACTTGATAAGTCAATGCTGTGTTCCATAAAGTCATGGCTTGTCTACAGAGGGGGTAGGAATGTGTGCCTCCCTGCTTGTTTATGTACCACATGACTGTAGTATTGTCTGTCCTTATCAGTAGTTGTCCTGGATGGAGTAAATCCTTGAAGGCTGTCAGGGCATTCTGAACAGCTAGCATCTCTTTTTGATTGATATGTAGATGCATTTGGCTTGTAGACCATGTGCCCTGAATACATTTTCCTGCCATGTGTGCTCCCCAGGCATAGTCTGATGCATCTGTTATTGTCTGCCTGGCTGTGGGTAGAGTGAAAGGCTGTCCCTTGTTGAGGTGACAAGCATGAGCCCACCATCGAAACTCCTGTTGCAGGCAAGGAATGAGGGTAATTAATGCTTCCAGGTTTTGACAATGTTGAGTCCAGACACTTTTTAGGTACCATTGAAGTTTCCTCGTATGCAGTTTGGCATATGGAATTAGCAGTATGCAGGATGCCATGAAGCCCAAAGCCTGCAGAATTTTTCTTGCAGATAACTGGGTCTTTGTTGCCAACATTTTGAAGTAAGAAGTAAGTTGTCTTTGTCTGGCATGAGATAAGCCATCTGGGCAGTTGTACTTAAGCTTGCACCCAGGAATATTCTCTCTTGAGAGGGTACTAGTTTCGATTTCTTTTCGTTTATTGTGTACCCTAGGCAAATTAATAAAGTTTTTTACGAACGCCAGATGCTTTAGTAGAGTGTCCTTGTTTTCTGCTTGTATGAGGCAGTCGTCCAAGTAGGGATAAATTTGAATTCCTCTTTGTCTGCAAAATGCAATTACTGGTGCCAGGCATTTTGTGAAGACCTTGGGCGCAGTAGGTAAGCCAAAGGGCAGTGCAGAGAATTGGTAGTGCATTGACCCAGCTATGAATCTGAGGTATCTTCTGCAAGATTGTCTGATTGGTATATGCAGGTATGCCTCAAGTCCAAAGTTACAAGCCAAGCCTTCTTGCCCTGCATGGGCAGAAGCTGCTGCAGAGTTAACATTTTGAATTTTGGAACATCCAGAAACATGTTTAGAACAGACAGGTCCAGTATTGGTCTCCAGGTTTTGTCCTTTCTGGGGACTAAGAAAAGTCTTGAGTAAAATCCTTGTCCCTGCTCTTGCTGTGGTACTTGCTGAATGGCCCTCATTTGCATATTGCTCGAGACTTTTTTTGTACCTCTGCCCATTGATTGTATGGCAGGTTTGGCATACCTTTTGCCTTTGGCAGGGTGTGAAAGTGGAACCTGTAACCCTGGGACACTATATTCAATACCCATTTGTCCTGTGTGATCATGTGCCAATTTTGAGAGAAAAGTGCTAGTTTTCCCCCTAAGGGGGCTGCAAGAAGATAAGTGCTTGGTGCTGGCAGAGGCAAGTCACTGGGACTGTTTCCTGTGTGGCTGTGCTTTGTCTTCTCCAGTTTTGGAGGTAGAAGCACCCCATTGTTTTGGCCTGTATGAGCCCTGTGGCTGGGATCTGCCTCTGGGACGTCTGTATCTGCCTCTTTGTGGCCTGTCCGACACTGGAAAGGACCAATTCTTTGTAGGCCAGTTCCTGCTAAATTTTGATGGCTGCACCTATAAGAAATCCTTTACTGTTTGCATAGATTTCGCTTTGTCCTCCATTTTCTTTAAAACCTCCTCTGCTTTAACACCAAATAAAGTATCATGCTGTAATGGAGCATCTAATAATTTTGCTTTAACATGATCAGGCAGATTTTGTTCCTTTAACCAAGCATGTCTCCTAATGACAGAACCCATAACTGCAGCCCTGCAGGAGGCCTCCAGAGAGTCAAAACCGCATTGCAGTGTATGCTTTCCCACTTGTTCAGCTGCATGCAATAAATCCTGTATTTCCTTATTTTCTGTACAATCAGTATTAGTCAACATTTTCTGTTTTAACAGAGACATTAAGTATTGCTGAAATTTAATCATATGAAATTGACAATTTAAAGCCCTCAGCCAAAGTAGCAGAAGTATAAACCTTTTTTCCCCATCTGTCTAGTGCCCTTGAGTCCCTGTCAGAAGAGACAGGATTTTTAGCAGTAGTGGCCTTAACCCCCTTGGGACCCTGAGAAATAGTTTCTGGGTCAGCAGAAGGGTTTTTATAAAGAAATTTATGAGAATCAAAAACCCTGTAATATCTGTCCGGCTTAACAGGAGCTGGAGGTAAGGAATCTGGAGAAAGGCCGGACTCTGAGAATACATCATCTACAATGTCTAGCACAGGGGGAATAGCAAGAGGCCTGTGATAAGGAAGTAACAGAAAATCTCTGAGCCTTTTCTTTGATTTTGAGTAATCGTGGCTCTCCCAGTGGAAGTGCTCCCTCATGGTATGCAGGGTTTCCCCAAAAGAAAAATCCTCAGGAGGAGAGGCTGAAGGAATGGATTCTTCAGCATCAGAATCCTCATAGGGAGGAAGTGAGTATTCCTGTACAGAAGAGGAGTCAGAGGAAATGAAAACCTGATCTGAAGAGTCAAAGTCTGTCTCTTGCCTAGGCCTTTTGTTAGGAGGGGGATGGGAACCCCTGATCAAGGCAATAAGGTCTTCGGCCATTTTAAGCATCTGTTTTTTTAGGCATGGAAGTCTGTTCTGAAGAATGCTGTACTTGTTTCTTTGTCTTTAAAGCTGCTGTAGTCTTTGCTTTTGAAGCTGAAGTAGGTTTTACATACAACTGTGTAGGTCTGAAAACACCCTCAGAAGCCGATGCCTGCTCATCTCTGGACCCATCTGAGGGAAAGATTTCCGAGTGTCCAATACCTTGAGTATCCAGAGGCCTAGCTGGCTCCACATGGGAGTCGTCAGCGGCCTGTGGCTCTGAGGTAGCGGGTGTCAGGGGCTGCGAAAGCGCCTCACTGAGAACAGGCGACTGGCTTAGCGGGAGCCTCATCATCGGTTTTGGATCTCAGATGCCCGTCTTTCTCTTCTTCCTCGCGTTTTTTAGAAACTCCAGTCGTCGGTTGTTCCGACGGCATTATGCAATTGAATTTTCGGCCAAAGTAATGATAAGCAAAATCGAAGCGACGCTTGATAGTGCGTTTGTTGAATCTAGCACAAAAACGACAGCTAGCAATGTTATGATCAGGGCCTAGGCAAGGAATACAGTTAAGAGTGATAATCCGTATGAGGTACTTGCTTCCCACAAGAAATACAATTGTTAACTTTTTCTGACATCGGTCTGGAGCAAGAAAAACGTTTCTCCAACGGGGTATTTAGCTTTAATGAAGACTTCGGATCTGAAATTCGTCTGTGAAAATCTCAGGAGTCTGCTGACCGGCACTTGCTACTGCTTTTGCTTCGGGCACCGCGCAGCAAGAAAGACTGAAGAAAATGACGTCGGCTGCATCTTTTATACCCCTGGTACACTAACATCAGGGAAGAGGCGACAGCAACCGACGCCGGACCTAGACTTTGGAATTCTGGCCGAACGCGGGTCGCCTGCCAGCAGGATAACCCAAGAGTAATGACTGCAACAGTGAAACACGATGAACATCTAGGAGCCATAATCGAAACTCCTAACGATGTGGACATCCTACAACAGGGCCTCACTGAGACAGATGCCTGGTGTCAAAGCCACGGCCTCAAGCTCAATGCCAAAAAATGCACTGTCATCCCCTTTGGTAAAAACTCTGTACCCATGAACTACCACATAGGCGGTAGTCTACTTAACACCGAAAGTGTGATAAGAGACCTTGGGACACAGACAGACAGTAGTCTCTCCTTTGATAATCAGATCGCCACAGTGGTCAGGAAATCCTTCAACTTGGCACACCTCATCACAAAAGGTTTCTCATCCAGAAAATAAGAGGTCATTGTTCCCCTCTACTCATCACTCATTAGATCCATTATAGAGTACAACTCCCCTTTTATGTACCTCACAAGACATCTATAACAACTGAAAAGGCCGCAGAAACACCTCACAAAGAGGATTACTGGCCTCAAACAGATACCCTAAGTAGACAGTCTCAAAAAACTCCAGCTTTACTCCGTCGCATATCGCCTTCTCAGGAGGTGATCTCTGCCTAACATACAAAGCTACGTCAAACCCAGAGCTGTTGGACATGCTCCACTTAAAGAAATCCCAATCCCGCTGAGCTACATGCTCTAGGGACCTAAACCTTGTCACCACAATAAACAGAACATGCTGGAGGGATAGATTCCTGTCCCAGAGACTTCCCATACTCTGCAACAGACTACCTATGTCAAACAGAGCTCCTCATTAGCATTCTTCAAGAAAAATCTTGATAATTGGATGGGAAATAGGAAATTCACCCCGGGGATCACTTCTGTGGCTCTGCTCGACAGGGGCACAGGAAAATAATTTTCTTGGGTGGCGAAAGCCAGGGTACCTTTTGGCTAGGCCTGTATAGGCCCTAGGGCCAATAGCCTAGTACCTACCTATGAACCTATAAGAAAAATTGGGAAAAAAAAGTGGAACAGAGAGGCAGTAAGCTGTACATAAAATCAGAACAGAAAGTAACAATATAGAACAAAAATTGCACAGTAGCAATTAACAGATGTAGCAATTATTATGACAGAAATGTACATTTGTTACACAATTATATTTCAGATTTACATCAAGGTGGAAATGGTGTGGTGTAATGAGAGTCAAGGCAGGGAAGGGTGAGGGAAGTGGAGTTAAGAGGTGTTAGAAGTTGAGAGAGTAAGGCTAGAGGTTGAGAGGGGTCTTTAGGTGTTATGGTCTGCTGTGGGGCAAGCACGGTTTGATGTGGTATGCAGGAATTGTTTAAGTTCTACTCTGAATGTACAGAAGGAGGGCTGGAGTTCCTTTAGCTAATTTCATAGTTTAGGAGCAAGGATGAAGACAGTGGTTGGTGCAGTGTACCCTGATATTCAGGGGTTGGAGTGGGGGGGTTGTCTGGGAGAGGTGTATAAAGTTGCAGTGCCTGTGTGTTTGGTATAACGATTGGCAGCTATTTGCAAGAATGAGTTAGGATGGAGAGATTAGCAGCAGGTCGACTCTGTGCTGTACTAGTCTGGGAGCCATTTGGCTTTTTTTAAGTGTGAGGCAGCAATGCTCATGAGGGAGCGAATTAGTTATAAAGCAACAGATTTTGTTTTCAGTAGTCAGTAGCCTGAAGGAGTTTTTTTTAGAGGCTGTGGCTATTATAGGTAGTCCATATTCAAGTTCGACCAGAACAACTCCTTTGACTAGAGCTGTCCTGGCTGGATTGAAGAGGTAGAGTGAGACTTTCACAGTCCAGAAGAGAATTGAGAGAAAAAATATAAATTTTTTTCTGAGAAAAAATATCATTTGTAGTTATGGAGGCCCAATTCAGAACATTTACTGTAAATTGTAAGTCTGGTATACACCTTTCAGTAACCACTTCTAATTCAGAGACAACCCTTCCCAATGCTGCACCATTAAGTAGTGCAGCACCATGGTAGGCTGTCTCTGCGGTCTAACTCAAAGGCTAAGGAGGCATTCTGAAGGTGTGGCCTATACTTATTAGCCATGATCACCCCCGCCACAGAAATGCCTATAATAAGGCATTTATGCAGCAGAGTGTTTCAGAGAATCACTTAGCTGCATAAGTTACCTCAGCCAGCTATGTTAATGAATTTGGCCAAAAGCTCGCATTCACCTAGTGCTTTCAACGGTGAGATTACATTACTGGTAAGTTCTGGGGAGTGTGTCTGTTTCTGGCTGCATTTGTGAATGTACAGAGAGGGCTGAGTGGACTCAGGTGCATACATGTATTGAATGGGTGAAGGTGTCCATGAAGGCAATCAGAAGGGGGACTGTGTGAGTGTGGGGGGGATATGGGTGTGTCTGTAAGAACAATCAGGTGAGGGGCACTGTGCAACTGTTGGGGGGGGGGGGGCTGTCATACCTCCATACTACCCTAGACTAATGAGAAAATTATTCCATATGGGGAGGCACAAGACACCAGAGATGCCCTCTACACTATATCATGAAGTCACTGAAAAAGATAAAACATAGCTGACAGCATGCAAGATGTTGCACAGGGAAACACTAGACACCAGGTATGCTCTTTACATCATGCCATAAAAACAACGAAAAGGATAACAAAAACAAGTTTTGCAGCAATAAAGACATGGGTCAGGGGGAGGACTAGACACCAGGGATACTCTCTCATACTACCTGAAGTCTTTGAAGGGAGTTAAGTAAAAAGGGGGGTTAAAAGCATGCACACTCGGCACACAGTCCTTTGTGCCACCAGTACACAACAGGGTTACTGAGAGTTTCAACACATTATCAATAAATAAATAAACAAACAAACAAAAGTTAGTGATTTGTAACACTTAAGTGTTCTACTTTTTTCTGCATGTGTTACAATAGCAGTATTACTAACCACACTAATAACAGTTAGGTGTGTTTTCTTTGGTGTAATTATTGAATTCCTGGCTGAAATCATTAAGACAGAGCTTCTGTTGGCATTCTGAAACTTATTTTCTGTTCAATTCCACCCCTCAGCATATCATCATACTAGGTAACAGTACTAGAGCAGAGACAGAAACAATTGTGGCAGGCTTTTTTTTTTTTTTTTTTTAAAGAGATTTGTTCTTATTTTTTTTCCTGGGTTTCAACCTTAACAGGATAAAAAGAACATAAATGCAATCACATTCAGTTTTTAACGTAATCAGTACAGCACTGGGTGTTTTACATGGCATTACTTTTCTAGGACTTACAGTTAAGTTTGTGTGGGTCTATGACATCCAGTCGAATAACATTTTCACTGTACGGCTTATACAGCAAAAATGACGTTAATCGAATTTGGTTTTGTGAGATCGCAGTACAGTAAAGATCGGAAAATTTGCCCTTTCCTCAGTGTAGTGCGATCTCAGAGTTTGCATATATATATATTTAGTGGGGGGGGGGTGTGGGGGGGTGCAGCCCCCTCACAAAACTGATTTCGATTAACTGCATTTTCGCTATACAAGACGTTCGCTGAAAATGTTATTTCAATCGGATGTCATAGACCCATTTGGGCAATGTTGTAATAGGTTGAATCCATGTGTTTTACTGCCAGTAGCCTCGTGCTTGTCGTAGTTTATTTTTAAAAACTGGAATGAATGCTGTATTTTGTTTTTGTTAAAACAGTTACTCATTTAAGTTATTTTGAAGTGTCTAAGCAAAATATAATGTCAGTTGTGCTGCACATATCTCTCAAATGTCCACAATATTGCAATATGTCCCAGCATGGTTTTCAATCGCACATGTGGAACTTTAAAGAGAATATCTAGAGGTGTGAAACAAATTTTTCTTTCACACAAAAGTTAAGTGTTCACATGCATCTTTATGCATGCAAACACATTTCCGTGTCAAAAGAAAAGTTATTTTGCAGAATTAAAAAAAAAAAAAGTTTTAAAATATTTCTTCCAAAGAAGGAAAACTAAACGAACACACCTGAGTTTACAGCATTAATATTAATAGGTGGGCAGGAGGCGCTTACGTCACTTTAGGTTCCAGATCTAATTATGCTGGATTAAAATAGGTAAGTATTTGTGTACTAGATATACAATTGTCAGCCTGTTAAATTAACATGTTGGCAAAAAAAGTTAAGGATTCATTTTTTGTGAAACTTCATTTACAGGTGATGGCCTTGTAAACCCTACATTATTTCTCTGACATGCTACTGCAGCATATATAGGAACATATTTGGTTTCCACAGACAACAGGAAAGAGAGCTAGCACTATGTGAGAAATAGTACTACATAGCCCATTTTCCTGCGAATCTGGGGACCACCGACTCCACACACATTGCTATAAAAGCCCTGCCTGCTCCACATGGCATCCAGTGAATCAACAGAAAGCGCTTCCACTCCAAATGATCTGCAGTGCACAAGTTATAATACATCATGTTTGTGTGCACCAACCAGGCAGTTCCATAATTCCTACATCTTGCATATGCTGGGGTAGCTTTCCACAGAGTCATCTAGTTGGTAAGTCATACTGCCATCCAGAATGTACTGGATATTCTGGTTCTATGAAAGTATGTAAAAGATCACTCATAATGGGACTCACTGTTGCGTGTTGCAGGTAGTGAACAATATGCCTTGGAACCATAGCTTACAACCTCCATCTGCAGCCTCCCCAAGGCAGAGACTGCATATAGCACCGCACTGCCACAGACAGGCAACATCAAAACATGTGTTCAGAATTCTAAAGGCCTGCTTCATCACCATGGAGACACACTGCAGTATGCATACAGACCTACTGCAAAATATTTGTGGTCTGAGTCAAGCTTCGGAAAATGATGCTAGGAAAGCAGTTTCAATGTGGTGACAATGTAGCACTATCAAACATGCCTGTGGTAGATGTGGAGAAGGAGTCTGGTGAGGAGTCATCAAAGGAACCACATGTGACAGACATACATGGCAAGGACAGGTGCAATACATCGTGTCACTGGCAAAGAGGTAGCATAAAGTCCACAACACCTAGTAACAACCTATGAACCTATACTTCAGTCACCCTACTAGACAGGGGTGCAGGGAAGTAAATAGTGTGGGAAGAAATAGCCAGAGAATTGTTATGGCTCTTCATAAGCAACCATCTCTCCAATAAGTGCCTTTTGTTGGTTCTGGACTTGGCTATATGCCATTTTCATATGACATTTAATATCTGACTCTTTTTGTGACTGTGGTTACTATTTTCTTTTTCATTTTTTGATATTGTGCTTTTTGGTTATTGGTTTTCTGAACTAATGCACACATCGAGCGACGCACAGCTGGTGCCATTTTTCTACTCGGCTTGTAGTTCGTAGTTGGTTATCCATTGTTAGAGACTATTTCTACAGTTCGTGTATATATATTTGATATTGTTACTGTTCTTATTTCAATATTTTCTTTCACTATTGTTCTGTATTATATATATTGTATGGATTCACACATCCACTAGTATAAAGGTGATTTTGTTTTATTAGCTATATTATAAGGATCCTCCCCATAAGTTTTATATGCTGGGGAATTTTTACCACCCCTCACTACATACTTTGGGCATTCAGATATCTAAATGTCCTTTTTCCTATTTTGTACTAGCTTATTACTAGGGAGTCCATATCGTTATATAGTACAGTACATGTAAGATTTGATTCCTATTTGTGTTTGCAGTTACTGCTCTTTTTCCTTTTGGATATTGGGCTTTTGTTACTGGTTCTCCGAACTGGCGTATGTAATGAGCGTTATACAGCCGGCGGCATTTTTACTATGTTGCCTGATGTTCACTGTTTAGGAGACCCC
>NC_056730.1:349861033-349955255 GCF_019279795.1 Protopterus annectens | reverse complement strand
TCATTGTTAAATAATGTGTGATATTACACTATATAGATCAATAATGTCGCGATAGAGGCAGTTTAGATTTAGGGGCGAGTAAGGTAAGTGTGTGTCAGTGACGGACTTGGGTTAGGGGCAGATTACGTGAGTTAGGGTTAGGGTGCAGGTAAGTTAAGTTTGCGATAGTGACGGACCTTAGGGTTAGGATTTGGGTTAAGGTTAGTGCATAGATAGTTGTGTATGTAAGGTTTAGTATAGGTTTTAAGGTTTTGGTGTGCTTGTGTTGCGTGTGCGTTTTTCGGGAAAGGTATTTGTTTTGTTGCTTGTCGGGATTTTGGTTTGTCAGGCATGTGAAGTTTCGTGTTTTTGAACTTTTTTGTGTTTCGTTTTTTTTGTGTCGGCTATTTCGTTGCCGGTGTTTTGACGTGTCAGCATTATCAGGTAAACCCATACATATATATATATATATATATATATATATATACACACATACATACACAAATATACACATATACATACTCTATATATATATATATATATATATATATATATATATGCATGCATGTTCCAAAATGCCCATACAAACACATGCTGCTGATAGACCACCCACAACTGAGGCAGCATGCACAGCTGGATACTAAAATAGCCATGATACTCGCATCTGCCCCCCCCCCCCCCCCCCATACAAATAAATGAGTGAACAGTACACTGCTACAAAATCATGATAGGCCATACACAATGGCCAGACATACAACAATCTCTTAGCAAAACAAATAAAATGTCTGAATATTGCAAAGAAAAATACAACCAGCCAGTAATTCACACATGTTTATTATACTCTGATGTCTTGGCCAAAGCCTTCAAGGAGTAAACATCATCAGAAATACATGCCTTAATCTCAAGAAGCAATTAACACCCAATTACACTCATCATTTAACCCCCTACGGGATAAAGTATCACAGTTAATATTAATAAACTGAAAATCTGTACATAACAATTGTCCTTTTATGAATGTCTCATCACACTGTGGAACAGACGTTTTCAGAAACAGTAACTTGAGACCCACTACTGTCCCCATGGTGTGGATTTATTCAAATATACAGCTATAGAACTGACATTTCTTATCAGTAATACGTCTGACATGTTCTAACAGCCTAGTTTTAAAACATGTGTCACTGTCTCCCACATAAAATATGTTACAAGGCCATCTAAGAGCATTGTCTATTCACCTAACCTCTTGAATGTACAGACTTCAACCTGTTTCCCAGCCATTCCCATCAGCAGGAATCACAGCACTAAATAATGATAGGCTAGTATAAATATCCACCTACTACTGTATGACATCTGGACAAAGCCTGACTTAATTGGTGGACAGAAGGCCAAATACATGGCCATACATGAAATATTGCTGTTATACACTGAGAAAGTTGCTGGTGTTACAGGGTTTGTTGTAACATATCTTTTCTGAGGGATTTAAAGTCAGAAAAACAAATGGATTTTACCATCTACATAATGCAATCACCAGAGTATGCTACTGATTTGCCAAGGACAACACCTGTCTGGGGAACAGCCCATACCAAGCTAACCTGTGGCCATCAAGTGGATGGCCCTACAGTTGAGAGCAATGTAGAGACAGAACTTTGTCAGACTGAAACCCATGCCGAAATAGAATGTGGAGACAAACCCTGTTAAACTAGCTGTATTCCAAACATATAACAGCAATACTCACATTCTCTGCTCAAATGTCTTGAACTTTCCCCACTATTTAGTTGGCTTGTCTCCACAAGCCTTGCTGTAAGAGGTAGTACCCCACACAATTCCAAGATGTCTTCCTCAGAAGTAAGGGAAAGGGCCAACGCCCACATGGAGTACTCATTTATAAGAGTGCATTGCCATGACAATGGCTATTGGAAGAATGACACAGCTGCTCTGCATGCAATTAGCAAGTGGGGAACCCCAATAGGTGCACAGGCCATCACCTGGTCATGAGAATCACCTACAAAAGCCATGCTGCCACCTATTCAAACCAGCTCTATCCTGTAGCGCACAGGGGGAGAGAGAGAGAAATAACAAATGAAACAAAGCGGGAAAGAGAAGAAAGAAAAAAGGCAGGTGGAACATGTAAGCAAGTAACTGAATGTAGTACTTGGTCTGTAATAATGGGAAATATGATTTGGAGGAATATATGTCCTAACAAGACATGCTGTACTAATGTCTTGCTCAACAGCTCTATGTCCATAGCATCTAGCCTTCTCTGCAGTAGGAGATATCACAGACATACCTCTCAACTGTACAAATCCTCACAGAATGCCCACATTTTACCATCATGTATTTCTGCCTGTTCCTCCTGAGATCTGTACTTTTCTGGCAAACAGCGGAGGATGAAGTCATCAGGTAATGACAAACACTTGAATTTAAGACTCAACATCCTTAAAAATATTCACTGCAATGCTAAATGTATCATTCTACGAAGTTCCTATGTTTTTAACAGGTATATTTAAAGTTTGCTCCTATTTATCCCCCCATCATTTTAGGCATTGTCCAGATGTGATGCTCCAAGAGGTTGTGAGGTGGGATCACAGCTCAGGAGCATGACTCACCTGGGAAAGGACAGCTCATATATGACAACTGCAGGGATGCCTGTCAAACAGTTGACTGTGCCGCTGCTAGGCCAGTTAATGGGATGTTTTCCATATCTATGTTAGCTGTGATTATGAGTATGACACACAGTTGCCTTGTAAAGCTAAGACACCTATAGAGGGCATGTGCATAGTAGAGTACTGTTGTAGAAATGTGTGTTGAACTGTATGTGATATATTGACAATAAAATTCAACTGTACAGTGTTCTGCTGGACAATAAGCACAATTGTGACGGATATCTGCAGTCACATACACATATACCTGTGTTATGTCAGCCAAACCACTGGCAGGTATATGAGCAATAGCATTGTAACGTAACAGCCTACTTATGACTGTTGGACATCTTCCAGGTTATCACAGAGATGTCAAACCCTACTGTGCAATCAAAGTACTAATGTATGGTGCAGCTATATTAACACAGTATCAATACTGCTGTCCCTTTTGACACCCATTTATGTGTGCCATTGTCCAGACGTACTGCTGCAACAGGTTGAGAAGTATGACTGAGCAGCAAGACTGTAAATACGGTGTGCCACACATACATTCAACAGAAATGTATACCAGGTATCCCCTGAGCACATGTATGCATGCATATGTTCAGCTAGAAGGCACAAAACTAATCACATGGGTTTCAAGCAGTCAGGTAAATAGGTTGTGCATGTTGCACATGTGTGTTATATCAGTGTTAGCGCATACAACAGACACATATGTGTACAGCTATTGGTGGTTGCATTGCCCTGACACTGATGTGGGTACTGGAGTAGGCATGATTATTAGGTATTCATCAGAGAAGTGTCCACCTGTGTTAATGACCCTCTGTCCATGCTTACCACTACCAGCTATATCAATACTTATATACAGTGGATATCACAAGTGCACACACTCCTGTTGGAATGCCAGGTTTGTGTGCTGTATGACAATCAGACCACAGAACATCATTTCATAATGTTTCTCATTTTGAATGTGACCCTTAACCTGTCCAATTCCACTGCAATACAATCAAAGATGTTTCTAGGAAGGTGAGCAACTATTGCCAAGTGAAGATGATGTGCCATGATGTTAGAGTCCAGACCAAGAGAGATGAATGCTGTAACCATCTCAAGAGGTGCATACACAAAGGGTGTGCACACTCATTCAACTGGCTTATTGTTATATTTCCATATGTTTTCACAGAAAAGATTATGTTTTCAAATTAACTGCATAGGCTATAGGTCACACTATAGGTGGGAATTGTTATGAAATGAGTTATTGTGGTGTCATGCTCCAATTGCACAAATACCAGGCCGTGAATCAGGGGTGTGTACCCTTTATATCCACTGTAGCTATATAGACAAAGCAGTACCTGACCTGTATATCCAGCCTCCACCAAGGTAGAATAATTCCCTTTGGAGGACAGCAGCAATACACAAATCACATAATAGGTCGCTACATTGGCTTAACAGGGACACACAGGTGCCGGCAACAACTTTGAAGCAAGTCCACCTATATCTGAGCAAGCAGATAAGTTCACAGGTGATGTCCTGTAAGGTTGACTATGAATCAGACATATCCACACCACCAAGGACAACTGCAACAGTGTTTCCACATATGTTGTAAGTCTCAGATGAAACAACACAATTCATCCTGTAGTGGGGGTAAAGAGCACCACATGCACACATGCCATGGACATAGGCAACCTGCATCACACAGGTTAGGTGGGAACATCCTCACCCTGTCCTCCCCAGTTGTACATGGAGATATGCACATCAACCACACTCCTCCCCACAGCAATGGTGAGCATGTACATATTGCCTACTGATGGCAACAATGGTGAGCATGTACATACTGCCTACTGATGGCAACAACAGCAAATCTCCATGGGGCATAATAATATCAGTGTCTGCCTCCTACATGAACTCAGGCATGTACTCAGAGCTTCATCACATACCTCAGTCAAACACAGACCTGCCACCATACACACACCATCCACATGGAAGATGACCACTGTCAACCTTCTACACAGAAATGAATGGAGGATAGAGAATTATAGAGAATTATGCAATCAATTGTCCAACATTAGGGGGAATAAGATAGCTTGAGGACAGGCATGTAATGCAAGCTGTTATAGCCATGATAGCTTGGAGGTTTCCAGTGTAGTCTGGATTATTTGCAAGTAATATCCACTGTTGATGTGCATTTTGACAACCGTATGAGGTCCTGTGACCTTTTCCTGTTTATGTCTTACAGGTACCATGCAGAGTGCTCGCCTATCAGCATTCTCTGTTGGGGAAACAGACATCACCACCCAATATGTGATTGGACATTATGCCTTGTCATGTGGGTGGAGAGCCGAAGATGATTGGGAGAGGACAGCCCTGTGCAACAGTGTGGTCCACAGAGTAAATGATGCCGGCCTGCACAGCAGAACTTATGTGCATGTGCAGCATCGGGCCACCGACCTCAAATGTCATACCCATCAACTGGCTGCTGCTATAGCAAGGTACTGGCTAGACACAGGTGGGGGCCTAGCCAGCCAGTCCCCACTGACACCCACCGAGGAGCTCCTCACCACTCTTGGGCCACACGCCAAATGCACAAGCCATAACGCCAAGGGAAGCATTGTGGAGGTGGGTTGCACACGCACACCGGATGAGGAGCATGCAGTTAAGGCCCCAGTGGGGATTAGTACACTAATGTATCACACATACATGTATCTCTATTGTATCTACATGCATGTGTCAGGTCTGATGGCAGTTGTGGATGGGGTTTTCTAATGCACAGAGGTGCACATCCATGGTGAGGACAGAACAGTGTGCATTATTGCGGTTTGTACTGTAGATGTGCTGTATCTATCTTATACCTAGGCCACATGTGCTTCAGCTGACAATAACTCCCTCTCACAAGACTTGTCCTGGGTTATTACCTGACAATTTTGTGCAAAAAGTGCTAATTTTCCCCTATGGGTGCTGCCAAAAGATAAGTGCTTGGTGTAGGTGGGGGGAAGTCATTGGGATTGCTTTCTGTAGGTTTGCGCTTTATCTCCTCCAGATTTAGAGGTGGATGCGCCCCATTGCTTTGACCTGTATGAGTCTTGCGCCTGCTATCTGGAACCCTTAGGGTGTCTGGATTTGCCCCTTTGAGCTCTGTCTGACACAGGAAAGGACCAATATTTTGAAGGCCAGTGTCTACTGAATCTTGGTGGCTGCACTTGTAAGAAGTCCTTAACAGTTTGCATAGACTTAGCTCTGTCTTCCATTTTCTTTAAAACCTCTTCTGCCTTAATACCAAACAGAGAATCATGCTGTAAAGGTGCATCTAGCAATTTAGCTTTAACATGATCAAGCAAATTTTGTTCCTTTAACCAGACATGCCTCCTAATTACAGATCCAGTAACTGCGGCCCTGCAGGAGGCCTCTCTAAAGAATCAAAACCACATTGAAAAGTATGCTTTCCAACTTATTCAGCTGCATGCAATAATTCCTGCAATTCTTTATTTTCTGCACATTCTGAAATCAACATAATTTTCTGTTTAAGCAATCCCATAACATGTTGTTGGTACTTAAGCATATGAAATTGACAGTTTAAGGCCCTGATTGCAAAGGTTGCAGATGTATAAACCTTTTTTTCCCATCTGTCCAGTGCCCTTGAATCTCTGTCAGAGGGGGGTAAGATTTTTTGCTGTTGAGGCTGTAACTCCCTTTGGACCCTGTGAAATAGTTTCAAGATCAGCAGCAGGGTTTCTAAATAAAAATTTGTGCGAGTCAGGGACCCTGTAATATCTGTCAGGCTTACTGGGAGCTGGAAGTAAGGAGTCAGGGGTCAAACTTGACTCCGAAAACACATCATCCACAAGGTCTAAAACAGGGGGAATGGCTAAAGGTTTGTGCTGAGGGAGAAGAAGGAAATCCCAGAGTCTCTTTTTTGATTCAGAGAAGTCTTGACTCTCCCAGTGAAAATGCTCCCTCAAAGTATGCAAGGTTTCTCCAAACAAATAATCCTCTAGAGGAGATGCAGATGGAATAGACTCCTCAGCATCAGAATCCTCATAGGAAGGTACACATAATTCCTGATCAGAAGAGGAATCTGAAGAAATAGAAACCTGATCTGAAGATTCATGATCAGTGTCTTGCCTAGGCCTCTTATCTGGAGGGGGATGGGTGCCCCTGATCAAGGTAATAAAGTCTTCAGCCATTTTGATCATCTGTTTTTTAGGCATAGAGGTCTGTGCACGTGGCTCATGCGTCAGTTTTTTAGTTTTAGAAGTTGCTTTTGTCTTTGGTTTTGCAGATGTCTTTGGTTTGATATACAAATATTGAGGTCTGAATACACCCTCAAAAGCCAGTGCCTGCTCAGTGGCTCCGGACCCATTCAAGGGAGATACATCCATCAGTCCAGTACCTTGAGTATCTTGTGGCATGCCGGACTCCACATGGGTGTCGGTAGAGGATTGCGACTCGAAGGTATCAGGGGCTGCGAAAGCACCTCACTGAGTACCTGTGAACCGGTGACTGGCTTAGGAGAAGCTTCTTCGTCGGTTTTGGATCTCGACTGCCTTTCTCTGTCCTTTTTCTTTGTGTTTTTTATGTACTCCGGTAGTCGGATTGCTATCGGATGACATTTCTGAATAGTTAAAACTGTTTCCAAAATACTTTGATGCAAAAATATACCGACGCTTAATATGCATTGGTTAAATCTAGCACAAAACTGACAGCCAGGCACGTTGTGATCAAGGCCTAGGCAAGGAATACAGTAGAAATGGAAATCCTTATGAGGTATTTGCTTCCCACAAGTAATAAAATTATTAACTTTTTCTGACATCGGTAAAAAGCAAGAAAAAAAGTTTCCCCAACGGGGTACATAGCTTTAGTGAAGACTTCGGTTCTGAAACTCAAACTCGAATATTTCAGTAGTCAGCCGACCGGCACTTGCGAAATGCTTTGGCTTCGGGCACTGTTCGGCAAGAAAGACTGAAGAAAATGGCGTCGGCTGCATGTTTTATACCCCTGATGACCTGACGTCATGGAAGAGAAGACCGCAACAGATGCAGGACCCAAGACTTTGGAATTCAGGCTGACTGAAGGCAACCTGCCAGCAGACTACCCAAATGTAATGACTGCAACAGTGAAACATGAAGAACATCTGCCTAGGACCCTCTGGTCTGCATACGAGACAACAGCCTGAAGATGGTGGGTATTACATTGTTCTGTTGTTGCCTGGCAATACCCCAGCATGTGAACAGCATGCAATTCACCATGTACACAACCATCAGTAACAGCTATATTGCTTGCAGTGCATATTCACTTGTGCTGGAATTAACTGTATTGCACCACAGTAGTCATCACTGGGGCCTATCTGACTTGAATTCAGCATTTCAGTAGCATACCTCACAACTTGTCACTGCCAAGATGTCTGGACAGAGGCCAGCGAATTGTGCTGGACAAACACCCTAAGGTAAGGTCATGCATGACACATTACTGGTATACAGTGGATATAAAATGTGTACACACCCCTCTTAAGATGCAAGGTGTTCCTGCTACATACTAGTTAGGACCACAATATGACAGTCCATACCTCTTCCAGCCTTTAATGTGACCCATAACAGGTATAGTTCACTTTAAAACCAAGCATCTGTACTCATGTATTGCACCTACAAGGCAGGCCACCTGTGAGGGTGGCAGACATCCTATCAGCATGATGTTTCAGTCAGGTATGATACCTCATGCTGCCATATGCGTCAGTACACACATTGTGGGCAATTTGGATATAATATCACATACATGGGCATTGTTAAGGCACACAGACCACTTCAGACCAAATATAGGTTTCAAACATATGGATACTGCAGACACATCTGTACATAGGACTGTACAATGGTTTAACCTGCTGCATGTGAGGCAGATATTGTCACCACACTATATAAAGTAATGGCAGCATGAGGTGGTCACCAGCTGTGTACGGTATTACACATCAAAATGGTATAAGTCACACATGATATGATCCTCATACACACAAACATTTGCCAGCATTAGGATTAGAACTCCTGCCTATCTAGATATTCCTACTATAGTGCTAGGCAGTTATGATACACGCCACAGAGCTTATACATTTCCAACTCAACCAAAGGTACATCTGAGGTGGATGACATCAACAGGTCTACTAAACTGGAGTGAAGGGAAGTGTAAAGGATACACAGGTCTAAAATGGTATGAATCAGATAGTACATCACACACACACACACACACACACACACACACACACACACACACACACACACACACACACACACACGTATTGGGATTAGAACGCCTGCCTCTCTAGGTGTCTCTACTATAGTGTTAAGCAGTTACCGCACACACTACAGAGCTTACTGAACTTTCACATCGTCAAAGCTGCTGAGAACTGCACAGTTGTGGTAAAGTATTACAGGTGGCAGGCAGTCTTGCCTTCTGTTCCACCCATACATCATGCTAGTTCTGTCTTGCATTTCAACTAGCATTACGGCTTGGCACTTCACCAGGTTATTGTATCATGAAGTGTGGCACACCTGTGAGCCATCAGCAGTATTCGTTCATCACAGATGTCGCCCCATTACTTATTAGTTATGTCCACCCTCCTGGCATGTTTGAAGGGCAGTTATCTGTGCTTTCACCCATTGACCTAGAGCACATGTCCATTCTGGGCCACTGTTGCAACTGCCACATGTACACAGATAACACTCGCCTCTAAACTCCAAACACTCAGACCTGTGAGGGTTACCCATATATCACCCAATGTGGAGATATGCACTCTCCAGCAAAAAATGGACTAGCAGGTCAAAAGGATAAGATCAACACCTGCACCACACCATGTGGAACACGCAGCTCACCATGACACCCACTTTGACAGCCATGACATACAGTGAAAAGCCACACACCCACCTTCCCAGAGGCACTCAATGGACATCTACCCAAACAGCACAGACCAGCAAGGCAAACACCCACTCAGACACCTCATCATGACACATATTTAGCCTACACAGTGGATCCATAACCTAAGCCCCTAAGGCTAACCACCTTGCACAATACAGTGATCATGGGTAACTCAATACTGAGGCACACGCATCCCACTCACTAGGTTGAATATGGAGCAAGTAACAGCCAAATATCAATCACATGCCAGCATCTAACACATGACACAGCCAGTCATGTCACTCCACAACAACTACGAGTATCACTTCGTATCCATGTGGGTGTGAATGAATTGGGACACACCTCCCTGGACTGCATGATGGGAGAAATGGTTGAAACCTCTGATTATGCGGTTCATGCAGGTGTGACAGTAGCCCTGGGCATTGTACTGCTGTCATCCAAAATGATGCTGCAGTACTATCAACAGACGGTTGACTGCAACATTGGCTTATGTGTTGTGTCACTCTCATGGGATAAGGACATCTCTGCTTGGAATGGCATGATTTCCAGAACCCAATGACTTACCACGAATGTCCTACATTTGTCACCGCTGGGTTGCCAGGTACTGGCTACGTGTCTTGCCACCCCTATGGTGCCTTATTTGGCAGTGTTCCTTATGTTATTACCACCATAACAGCTACACATGTATGCAATCTGAGAGTCATGCTGCTCAACAGTGGACATCTGTCAGGATGCAGTCACTCACAGCAGTTGGAGTGGAGGACACATGTCTGCTGTAATTGAGAGGTGGTTCACAGCAGCAGAAAGCAGACCTGCAATATCAGGCTATGATGCATTCCACAGCTGTCACCCCCCCCAAACATGGACCATACCACACCTCCACAGGTGGTGTGGTCTCCATACTCATTATGGATAGGAACACCTCCAGACTAGCATCCCATCATAATGCATTGAAGATACGTCCGGTACAACTGCCTTGGGGTAATAGTGCTATCCAGACCATAGCCTGCTATGGGTCCACATCTATGTCCCTAGACTGTTAATGCACATTCCTCAACACCCTGCCATCTCTGATGGTCCAATGCAACACTGATATAGTACGAGTCATCAACTACCCCTCCATCACTTGGGGAATGTAGCCCATCGCCAGTACTGTGGCTCAACGCTTCTGGGATTCAACATTTCCAATGCCCTAGACCAGCTCAAACTGACCCCTGGTAGAGGATGCAACAACCTTGACTTGTGTTGACCACTTAAATATGGGACCGTTGCTCATCCCCAGATGTCAATCCCTGCATGGTGAGATTCACACAGATAGTAATCAACATGGAACTCAACATGTCAGTCACACCCCCCACAAAGATAACCACCTGGCAAAACTCTCCAAAGCTGACTTTGCAGCCATGAAAATAGGGGTGGATGTCTTCACTGCACCCATGGCAATGGGATGTAGCTGCATGACTGTGGAATCATACATATAGGCACTGTACAAACAGGTACATGAATGCATGGTACTACCCAGAGCCAACAGTACCCAGACATTGTCCTCCAAACACTGGGAGACAATGTGATGGTCCCCTGCTATTACTCAAGTGTACATCAGGAGGAGGACACTGTTACAGGGAAAGGTGGTGTCCCATGACTGTTGAACTCCCTTATTAGCCTCAAACACAACTTTGGATCCCTCATGGAGTCCCCAACAGGCATCTATGGCAGCAGAGATACAGCAGACATTGACGACCGTCACAACAGCCTTGACAGTTACATCAACAACCTCCACAGTTACATCAACAACCTCCACAGAATTAAACACAAGTGCTGCGAGTTACTGCACAAAGCTAATACCTATCCTTGGCAACACATTCAGTGCCAGCTTTACCCCTCTCTACCCCACAAGTGAAGTGCTAAGTGAATGTGTTCTCACATGTTGTAGCCCATTTCTGTTCTAAGCATTTGTGTGTCACCAGGATGTGGCCCTGCAACAAGGCCACAGGGTATGGCAGTGTGGTGACACATCCACCATGTCACAGACAGGGTACATTATCTGCACGGTAATTCCCGGTCTGTAACACAGTGATTGCATATGCCTCACAGATTATAGGGCTGAGGGTTGTACATAGGTACATGTTGATGTACATCTATTGTAGAATGGAGAAAGTACAGTTGTGTACACCTACCATAAATGTAGATGTTAGAGTGTTTCACTGTTGCAGTCATGACTGTAGGGATCTCCCCTGCCGGCAGGCAGCCCTCGGTCGGCCAGAATCCCAAAGTCTGGGTCTGGCGTCGGCTGTTCAACCATGCTCCCTGACGTCAGAGCGCCAGGAGTATAAAGCTGACAGCCGACGCCATCTTCTCCAGTTTTTCTTGCCCCAGATGTCAGGAGTCGCAAAATGAAAAAGGTCCCATAACCCTTGCAAATACACCTCAGAAGAATGGTGAAAACAGGAAATACACAAAAGTAAAAATAAGAGGGGACAGGAGGAGGGAGGTCCCAGACTGCAACAGTGAAGACACTCGAACATCTACATTTATGGTAGGTGTACACAACTGTACTATGTTCATCGTGTTTCACTGTTGCAGTCATGACTGTAGGGTAGAATCCCAAAGCTGAAAGAAAGGAGGTGGTCATAAAGAGGAAGGGTGGCTAAAAGGCCCTGCAAGACTGCAGAGGCAAAGCCTGCCCTAGACTTAGAGTAGAGAGGTAGATTGTAGTGCTTAGAAAAAGTATGCACTGAACTCCAAGTTGCAGCTTCCAAAATGTCCTTGGGTAGGAACTCCCCTGAGGAAGGCCGCAGAAGTGGCAGCAGCTCTGGTGGAATGAGTCTGTATACTCCCTGGGATTTGCTTTCCATGGTTCGAATAACAAAATCTGATTCCATGAGCAATCCATTTAGAAAGTGTCTGTTTTGAAATGGCTTTACCTTGGGAACTTGAAGCATAGGAAACAAATTGTTCTGATTTTCTGATGTCCTTGGTTCTGTTCAGGTAAAAACGTAGTTGTCTGTGTACATCCAAGGAATGTAAGATCTTTTCCCCTTTATTTTGAGGAGAGGGGAAAAAGGTTGGCAAGTGGATAGTTTGATTTAAAGGCACTTTGGAAACCACCTTAGGCATGAAGGTAGGATTTGTCCTCAGAGATACTCTGTCTTGATGAAAAATAATAAGGTTCCACAGCCATAAGAGCTTGTAACTCTGAAACTCTCCTGGCAGAGGTTAGGGCTAACAGGATAGCTGTCTTCCAAGATAAAAACTTGATGTCAGAAGAGGCAGCAGGCTCAAAAGGAGGCAAGGTTAGTTTTTCCAAAACATAGTTGAGATCCCAAGCAGGAATGGGAGGAGATCTAGGAGGTCTTAAGTTCTTAGCTCCTCTAAGAAACTGTCTCATGAGCTGGTGGGAAAAGATGGGAGGGTCCGTATTATAATGAGCAGAAATAGCAGAGGCATGTATCTTAATGGAAGAAAAAGAGAGACCCTTATGTAAGAGATCTGTCAAGTAAAGTAAAATTAAAGTAATGTTAGGAAGAAGAGGATCAGAATCCTGAGTCTGCATCCAGGAACAAAATCTTTTCCATTTTCCTGCATAAGATTTTCTAGTGCTAGGACGTCTGGCTTCTAAAATGACATCCATAACCTGCTTGGGCAGTAAAGAAGAAATCAAAGGCCCTGGATTAACCAGGCCGCCAGGCTGAGAGTTCTGACATGAGAGTGTAGAACCTGACCCTGATGCTGGGACAGAAGGTTTGGAGACGGAGGTAAAACCCAAGGGGGCTCCAGACATAGGTTTTTTTAGAGTTGGATACCAAAACTGCCAAGGCCAATTTGGAGCCAGCAAGATCATCATCTTGGGCTTGTCCCATTTTATTTTCAATAAAACCCGTGGGAGAAGAGGAAGTAGTGGAAAGGCATATCCCGAAAGGTTCCTCCAACTGAATGACAGGGCATCCACTTTCCAAGCTTCTCTGTGGAAAGTCCTGGTGCAAAAATTATGTAGTTGATGATTGAGATGGGATGCAAAGAGGTCTATGTGAGGACATCCCCAGACTGCTGTTATCATCCTGAATATTTTGGTGTCCAGCATCCACTCGTGCGGATCTGAAAGGTTTCTGCTCAGACTGTCTGCCAGGAGGTTTTGTTTCCCTGGTAGAAACTGAGCTTGAAGATCCAGATTGCAAGCTAGAGCTGTGTTCCATAGATCCATGGCTAGTCTGCATAGGGGGTAGGAATGAGATTCCCCTTGCTTATGTACCACATAACTGTGGTGTTGTCTGTCCGTATTAGTAGTTGTCCTGGTTGTAAAAGGTTCCTGAAGGCCAATAAAGCTTTCTGAACGGCTAACATTTCCTTTAAGTTGATATGCAGGTGCTTCTGATCCTTTGTCCAAAGGTCCTGCAGACAATTGCCCTGAAAATGGGCTCCCCAAGCATAATCCGAGGCGTCCGTGGTTAGAATCTGAGTGGCAGGAGGCAGACAAAAGGGTTTCCCTTTGTTTAGTGCACAAGCCCTGGACCACCAAAGAAATTCCTTTTGAAGGCAAGGAAGGACGGAGATCAGGTATGTCTAAACTGTGGCAAGACTTTTTAGGTACCACGTATTTTCCTCATGTGTAGTCTTGCATAAGGTACGAGAAGGATGCAGGAGGCCATGTAACCCAAAGCCTGCAGGAATTTCCTTGCAGATAGTTGAGTTAGAGTTGCCAAGGTTTTGAAAGTTGAAGCCAGCTGTAATTGTTTTTCGGATGTCAGAAATGCCATCTGGGTTGTAGTGTTTAGAAGTGCACCCAGAAAAATTATCTGTTGTGATGGTGTCAAATTTGACTTTTTTATGTTTACAGAGAATCCCAGGAACTTGAGGAGGTTCTGTACAAATTCTAGATGCTGGAGTAAGACCTCCTTGCTGTCTGCCTGAATTAGACAATCGTCCAGATAAGGGTAAATTTGAATTCCCTTGAGTCTGCAGTAAGCTACTACTGGAGCCAGACATTTGGTGAAGACCCTGCAGTAGACAATCCAAAGGGCAGCGCAGAGAATTGAAAGTGCCTCGATCCGGCCTTGAACTTGAGGTATTTTCTGCGATCCTGCCTGATGGGAATGTGTAAATATGCCTCCTTTAAATCCAAAGTTACCATCCATGCATCTTTGGACAGCATTGGAAGTAGCTGCTGTAGAGTAAGCATCTTGAATTTTGGAATCTCTAGAAAGGTGTTCAAGACAGACAGATCCAGAATGGGTCTCCATGAGTTTTGCTTCCTTGGGACTAGAAAGAGCCTTGAGTAAAAACCTTTTCCCATCTCTGAAAGAGGAACCAGTTCTATGGCATTCATAGCCAAGAGAGCTTCCACCTGGTTTAAGGCCTCCATCCATTGATGATTTGGAAGGTCTGGCCATCCGCTTGGCCTTGGCAAGGTATGAAAATGGAATTTGTAACCTCTTAAAATCACATCCAAAACCCATTTGTCTTGGGTTATTTGAGTCCAATTTTGATAAAGAGAGTTTTCCTCCGAGAGGGGCTTCCAGGCAAGACGTTCCTGTAGCCCAACAGAGGGAGTCATTGAGTTTGTTTCCTTTGAGATTGTGACCTGTCCTCTCCTCCCCTAGGGGTGGAAGCAGTCCACTGTCTTGGTCTATAAGCAGCTTGTGTTTGAGGCCTCCCTCTGGAGCGTCTATATCTACCCCTCTGAGGCCTGTCTGAAGAGGGAAAGGACCAATTTTTTGAAGGCCAATTCCTGCTAAATCTAGGTGGCTGTACTTGTAAGAAATCTTTAACTGTTTGCATGGATTTTGCCTTATCCTCCATCTTTTTAATCACCTCTTCAGCTTTAGATCCAAACAAAACATTATGCTGAACAGGAGCATCCAATAATTTAGCCTTTACTTGTTCAGGTAAATTTTGTTCCTTTAGCCATGCATGTCTTCTAATGACTGTGCCAGAGGCCGCAGCCCTACAAGAAGCCTCCAAGGCATCAAATCCACAGTGTAAACCATGCTTCCCAACCTGTTCAGTGGCATGCAGTAAGTCATGTAATTCCTTATCTGCACAGGCATAAATGGAAGTAAATTTTTGTTTTAAGACAGACAAGAGAAACTGCTGGTATTTAAGCATATGAAACTGACAGTTTAAAGCCCTAATGGACAAAGTAGCAGAAGTGTACACCTTTCCCCCCCATCTTTCTAAGGATCGAGAATCCTTTTCAGAAGGAATGGGATTTTTGGCAGAAGCGGCCTTAACTCCCTTAGGACCCTGAGAAATGGTTTCAGGGTCAGCAGTAGGGTTCTTGTATAAAAATTGATGGGAATCAGGAACCCTGTAATATCTATCAGGCTTAACAGGAGCAGGAGGAAAAGAGTCAGGGGTTAAGTTAGCCTCCGAAAAGGCATCATCCACAATATCCAAAACAGGAGGAATAGCCAGGGGTCTATGTTGGGGAAGAAGAAGAAAATCCCTCAGTCTTTTCTTGGATTCGAATACTCCTGGTCCTCCCAGTGGAAATGTTCCCTCATTTCATGCAAAGTTTCCCCAAAAGAGAAATCCTCAGGAGGAGAAGCTGAAGGAATGGATTCTTCAGCATCAGAATCCTCATAAGGAGGGAAAGAATATTCCTGATCTGAAGAAGAAACTGAGGAAACAGAAGCCTGATCAGAGGAATCATAATAAACATCCTGCCTTGGCCTTTTGTCTGGAGGGGGATGTGAACCCCTAATCATAGTAAGTAAATCCTCCGCCATCCTGAGTAACTGTTTCTGTGACTTGGGAGCTGGTTCAGAAGAAGCCTGTGTTGAAGTCTTTGATTTAGAAGGAGTCTTTGCCTTTGTCTTTGCCTTTACTAGAAGCTGAGTAGGCCTGAAAACCCCTTCGGAAGCCGGTACCTGCACAGCGGCTCCGGACCCATCCGAAGGAGTATTGTCCGAAGGTCATGCAACAGAGATATTTAAAGGCCTGGTTGGCTCCTCATGAGAGTCCGTTTCAGCCGTCGGTTCTGAAATGGCCGACGACAGGGGCTGCAAAAGCGCCTCACTGATGACACGGCCGAACCTGAAGCTGGCTCCGCATATGCGCTATCATCAGATTTGGACCTCTGAGGCCTGTCTTTATCCTTGCGACGTTTGTGAACTCCGGTAGCTGGAACCGTATCCGACGACATTTTGTAGTTAAAGCGCCTACCGAAGTAATGAAAAGCAAAAGCGTACCTTCGCTTAATTGTACGTTGATTGAATCTAGCACAAAACCGACAACTAGCTACGTCGTGGTCAGGGCCTAAGCAAGGAATACAGTAAGAATGAAAATCCTTATGAGGTATTTGCTTCCCACATGAAATACAATTATTAATTTTTTCTGACATCGGAGTGGAGCAAGAAAAAAGTTTCCCCAACGGGGTACTTAGCTTTGAGTGGAGAAGAAAGTCTTCGGACCGAAGTATATAGAAAAATTTGTCAGGAGTCAACCGACCGGCACTTGCGAACTGCTATCACCGTACGGCAAGAAAGACTGGAGAAGATGGCGTCGGCTGTCAGCTTTATACTCCTGGCGCTCTGACGTCAGGGAGCATGGTTGAACAGCCGACGCCGGACCCAGACTTTGGGATTCTGGCCGACCGAGGGCTGCCTGCCGGCAGGGGAGAACCCTACAGTCATGATTGCAACAGTGAAACACGATGAACATCTGTACATGTTCTGGTTTGGACACACCTCTGATTGCCAATAACCACAGCCACAGGGGATATTCATCAACCAAACACACTGGGATTACTATTCACACACACACACACTTGCTAGTACTGAGATCCATAGGTTCATTGCTTTACAGGTGTGTAGTAGGTGAATAGGCCTTAAGGTTCTACAAGGCTAGCCCAAGGGAATACCTTCGCATCAGGCCACATGACAACAGTCCCCAGTGTGGCTCAGGAGTATAGTCACTGGAGTGGTCCCCAGGCGTGGGTATTGTATTCCCCATCCACTCATCCAGGTTTCTATTGTAGGTGGCCAGTGATGTGCACTGCTTCCCATGTATATGATCCATAACATAGACAGTGTCCGGGTTGTGCACATGTCCCACATGCATGTTCTTTGACGTGTGGAAGTGTGCTGGAGGTCTCTGGGGAATGTTGTGTGGATAGATTGGTATCTTCTGATGTATCTTCTGATGTAGCATTCCTGACCTCATCTGGTGAGACCTGGCTATGTAACTGAGGTAGTGATTGCACCTACACTGACTGTATGATATGGGTATTCAGTGGAGTTAGTGGCATCTGTCCATACAGGGCATGTCTATAATGCATAATATTCCCTTTGTGGGGTACATTTGCAGACTCTACAGTTGTTGCAGGTGTTCAGTGGGGAACATGGCAAAAGGGCCACTATACACACTGATTAGGCTACTGAGGGAATGGAACAGGGTGCCATGTCCTTTTACTTGCTGGATAACACACAGTCAGGAGATGTAACACAAAGTACTTTGTGATTTCAGTGGCACTGTTGTGGTAGACAGGCATGTAGTCCACTGAAATCACACCATGGGTACTATCTAGTCCACTGCAATCACACTGTGGGTACTACCCGTGAGGCAATATGCAGGGGAGCTATCAATATAGTGGTTGTTGCCTAGCCAAGTGTGTTTGTGTATGATACGTCGGTGGAGAGTGGTCTCCGAGTAATAGAAGGGTTGCCTATATTGTTCACTAACCTATACGGTCACATTTAGGGCTGTGGATTGTCTACACCAACCTCTACAATGTTTGACAAGTGTTGGCCTTGTAATATGGACATTGTGACATAGACTAGATCCTCAACATAATTAAGCAAAACCCACCCCCAATGAATCCTGTTACTACACAATCACACCAACCCCCACACAGGATACTGATAACAGAGACACACACTTGCCAGTACTGAGTTCCAAATCTCTACCTAGCTATGTATTGCTACTACAGTGTACCGCATTTATCACACGTGCCACAGAGCTTATAGGATGGTTGTTGTCCCAAGGTACTTCTAAGGTGAGGAACATCACCAGCCCTTGTAAATACTGGCATTGGGTGATGTAGTGCGTGAGAGATTCCAAAAAATATTTTACCCTACACACACACATTTACATTTGCCAGGAGTGAGGTTCAAACCTCTATCCAACTATCTTTTCAGACCATTATGTTACGCATTTACCACATGCACCACTGACCTTACATAGTTTAGGGTTGGCAACAGGTACTTCTAAGGTGGATGATATCTGCAGGACTGCTAAAGGCAGGCAGTGAGATGTGTACTGGGTGTAAATGGGCCAAAATCTTTGAGATATGGACTGATATATTCAAACTCATACCTATGCAGTTATTGCTACGACATTGCTTTGCATTTATAGTGCTCGTCATGGAGCTTACGTGTTGGAGAGCTGTGAAAAGGTATCTATGAAGGTGAGTGACATCAGCAGCAGCGCTAAAGGAGGGGTAAGGGAAGTGTTGTAAGTGTGAATGACCACAAAATCAGGTCTCAACAAAGATACATGCGCACACACAAACACTCACATTTACACAGTTGCCAGGATCAGGTTTGGAACTCCTACCTAACTAGTTTGCTACACTATAGTATTGCACAGTTATCGCAAGAGCCACGGAGCTTATATGTTGGAGAGCTGTCCAAAGGTATCTTTGAAGGTGAGTCGCATCAAAAGCAGTGCTAAAGGAGAGGGACGGGAGATTTAGTGAGTGTGAATGGCCTCAGCCACATTCATCTAGAAACACACACACACACAGAGACACACAGACACACACAGACACACAAACTTTATATTTGACAGGACTAAGATTAAAACTGCTACATGGACACCTAATTTGTACTGTAGTGTTACAGAGTTATCACAAGCACCACTGACACTATAGGGCCGAGGGCTAACCAAAGGTACTTCTACAGTGAATGACATCAACACATTGTGTGATATAGGCCAATGGGATGTGTAGTGGGTGGGGCAGGCCTCATAAGGGGATTCTCTCTGTCACTATCTTTCTCTTCCCCACATGTGTGTGTATGTTTGACATATTATATTATGTTGGCCTTAGATATGTGTATTCCTATCCAATGTGTGTATGTGAAGTATCAGTGGTGTACAATATGGTGTGTGCACAGACAGCTGTGAATAACCAATATCTGTAATACACTGTTTTGTGAGACATGGGCTTCATTTCTCTAAGTGTAGGAGCATGACCAGTATAACCTTCTATACTGAGTGCGTGCATCCATTCCAGGGAGGGTTGGACTCCAGTTCAGGGTTTTGTGTGCTACAGCTACACCTAGCAAACTGTTTCTGCAGGATATCTATAGATAGGTTGCCAATATGGAAACACAATGGGCTTAGCATACAGGAGATACTGTAACTACTGCTGTCTGTGCTGCTTGTGTGACATGTTTGGTTGTAGCATAGATATTCTGACATATGTACTGTTTTACACTGTGATGTGTCATGTCATCAACTACTGACAGTTATTCTTTGCTCACAGTTATTTACCAGGAAATACAAGATGAATGAAGCTGAGACCAATATTCTGAGGCATATAGACTACACATTCTGGCACACACCTGCCATTGTGGAGGGGTAGCTACAGACAACAGACTACTGTTTCTGTGTAAATAGTGCAGCACCTTATTAGTATGCTGGCTGGGGTTCCCCTCCTTGTGCTTTTCTCGACTTCAAGGAATGGCCATACCCCTCAGCTGTATAGATACACCCAGGTTATCCAGAGGCAGGACTCATATCTGGTCAGTTTACCTTCACATTGTGGTTTACAAGTGGTTTTGTGGCTATTCATTCATGGGTTTGCAGTTGGGAGTAGTACGGGCGGACATCAGAATTTCAGACTTCACACTCTCCATGACATCCATGCTTCTACACCCCCCACTCTGTTATTCTCTCCTCCACTTAATATTATGTAAGCAATATCTCAAAAGCTATCCATATAGCTGGGCCTTTATCCCTGTAGTATTTATGGCCTGATCCACAGTCCTTGCAGTAGGACATGGGGAGGCATGCTACTGGCATTTGTCAACATGGCCTTGCATTTGTTTTCTGTTTGCTGTTAGGTTGTTAGTTGGGACCCCCTGACATTCCATACATTGGCACTATGGGTGAAGCAAGTGCCTTTGCCAGAGGACTATGAACCTATGACTGTAGGCCATCAGTTACTGCATTTCTACATGGGATTGTGGTGGTGGGGTGCACACCTGCAGACTTTAACATTCGAAATGACCGTACTGGTATTTTGGTTACTCTGTTGGCTTCCATTTTATATTGTACTGTGATCTATCATGCAAACAGGAGGCATATCAGTAGAATACACGTTAGATCTTAATAGTATATATTTCAGTTTCAGACTTCTTACTCTTCAAAACTGGAATGAAACTGCCAGACCTGTTGACGTATATCTGTGTAGGTGTGGTGGGGGGCTGTTCACCATTGCCATAATTTGGGGGCCTTAGTCCAGCCTTTCATCATGGTCATCTACACCTGTCATGCTGGGTGAGGCTGGTAGTGGATGTGACCCTCACTGACATCCATGTGTATGACCTAATGACACCCACAGTTCTTTGGGCCATCACATGTACTGCAGTGGGGAGTTGTCACCTTGTACAGTGCTGCCTAGTATGTTGACACCAGTATCTGTTATGAATTTCCTGCGGTCCCATATAGCTGTCTGCTGCTATCCCATTCAGCCACCCAATTTCCTTGCATGCTTGCATCCATATCATACATACAAGTATGAGAACGTAATACTACTACATTCGGTAACTGATAGAAAGAGTGGCTTACCTTGTTGCTGGGCTAGTACTGAGAACAGTGCTGGAGGGCTGACTATGTTGGATGCACATAGTGCACTGCCTGTACATGGTAAAGCTCAGGTAGTGTCATGTTTGGCATCCCTTTTACTGTATGTACGAGTCGGAGAGAGGTATCAGTCCCTGGGTGTCAGTGTGTGTGCTATGTGTTGCCTTTGCCAAGGCCTGGGCATACTATGCACACCTCCTTCTGCCTAAAGGTTCAGGCTCAAGATGTTCCTCCTCAAAGTCCCTCTGTGCATGTGCTGGTCTTGGCAATGGTGGGGGGCTATGTGGCCCTGCCCCGTGCTGTTCCTTCTGCAGCTGTTTCCGCAGGATCATACTGTGTAGCATGGCACATACTATGAACATTTATGTACTTGTAGCTGGAGAGTATTGCAAGGCTTCACTGGATATGTCAAGGCAGCGGAACATAACCTGAGCATCCCAAACACGTGCTCTACAATGATCCTGGTTTGTGTGTGTGCCTCATTAAGGTGTTCTTCTTCAGGTGTGTGTGCATTTCTGATGGGTGTCATCAGCCATGGCTCCAGTGCAAGCCAGCATCCCCCACTAGATGACCATATGGGCCAGATGTGGGAGTCGTGATAGTTTCCAAGGTTGCCAGAACACACATTCAAGATAATGCCTTAGGCATTGCACACGACCTGGCAACTGATGGAGGGGAAGCCCTTGTGGTTTATGTAGACCCTGCTCCGCTCACCGAGTGGTGCTTTGATGTGGATATGTGGGCAGTCTATAGCACCAACTACCCTCAGGGTATTCTGCTATACGGTGGAAGAGACGCATGCATACGTGTGGTCAGCGCCTCATGGACGGTGGAAATGTATGTGCTCACTGGCATGTTATTTCATGGCAACTGGTGGAGTACCCTGGATGCTGATGCCTGTGAGACCCCCATGATATCCCCTGTTGGTCTTTGGAAGGTACCTGTGGCTAGTAGTCTTAAGCCTAGACATACCTTGGTATCCACTGGGATGGGTTCCCCTCTATTAGTTCTGTGTGTAAGGAGTGGCCGGGACAGCTCAACGATTTGCTGTGGATTGTCCCTGTCCACCCTACAGCGCTCTATCTTCAGCTCATGTAGGTCCTTGTAGGTTACCATGGGTCCGTACACTCTTCTCCTCCTCCTCACTGTGGGTCAATTGTCAGCATTCTCCTCCTCACCACCCTCAGTCTCTAGAACATACTGATGGAGTAAAGCAGCAGCAGCCTCTAACATATTTAGTTATTTTTGCCAGTTACAAATCCCCCGTCTGTGTACACCGGTGGTGTAGAGTTTGTGGGAAAAAAGTCTGTAGGGTGTTTACATAGTTTATATTGGTGTGCTGGGCTGCTGCATGTGTAATTGGCTGATTCTGATATAGTCCACCTGCCAGCTATGCTAGTTCTCCTTGATTGCCTTCCTATTGCTGTTTCCCCTTTCCCACTTCCTCCCTATTTAAGCCACGAGGCATGCAGCGCATACCCGGTGCTCAAATGTCAACAGTTCTTCTATTTCCTGTGTTTTTTTTTTTTAAAGGCCCGCTGCGCACACCCGTTTAGCTAATGCAAGCACTATTAAGCAGAAATGGCTCTCCCTGGACGCGAACACGCTCTGCATTTCATGGAATAAGACACTACAGCCTCAGACACACCCCCTTCCTTAGCTGTGCCTAGCTAAGGGCAAACACAGGCCACAGAGCTCCAATGAGCTTACAGCAAGCATGACACACCCCCTTATGAAGTTATTCAGCTCTTATACTTGCACTGTTGTATTGCTGCACCTACACAGTTAGATACAAGCTGAGACTTTGAGGAAATCTGTGATTCAGTACAATTCCCCTCATTTGCATATCCCAGTGTGTAAATCCTTCGTTACTGCACTTAGACGGACCCTTTCCCCTTGACAACCAGTGCTCCCTCGTATTGTTTACACTCTGCGATGGACTATAATGGCAAAATACAGAATTATCTTAAAATTTACTTTTCTCAATTTTTTTTTTTTGTCACGATCCCGTTTGCACGCCACTGCCCTAAGCTTAAACGTCTGTGACTGTCCAAAAAAAAAGTTTAATTTCAGAAAAAAAACTATTATTACTATCAATGGCCTTTTATTTGGCCACTGGCATGTGTGTTTGACTGTAAAACATGCTTTCCATGAGCTGTCCTGCCTCCGTTTGCTTAGATGCAGAAATGTATTCAGTTACTAACTGAATGCATTTCTGCTCTGGCACTGTTCCTGCACGGCGTCCGGTCAGCTTTATGGATTGCAAAATCGCCTCATTTGCATGTTTTTTACCAGCAAATGAGGTTATTTGCATCCTGCATGGCTCTCCGTGCAGGAACAGTACAAGGCTGCTCATGCATGTGAAAACGGCACTTTCCTGGACAGTTCGGCGGCCATTTTCCATGCAGGAGCTCCTACACTGTTCCTGCACAGAAAACGTCCATTCGTGAATCCCAGGGACAGTCTTTCCACTGCTCCTAATCTAACAATACATGACTGATCCTTTGTATTTAATATTTTATGCTAGCCTAATTTATTTTTCCCACAACAAATCCTATCTATGACAGTAAAGTGGAATACAGCAGCAGTATGTTTATACAGGAAATTAGAAAGACATTTTCTACACTCCTCAACTATGTTGTGTGGGTATTGCACCACGAAGGGCTTTTAATATAGGTCATCTCTACCATTTCTTAACTGCTATGCAACCACAGAGTTAGCATATTTAAGTAAGGAATGTGTGGGTACATGGGTGTGCCTCTCTACAAAAAAGTTTGAATAGGCTGATCAAACTGTATTTTTCCACTGAATACTGCAGTTTCAATCTTTCAGTTCTGTGACATTCTGGTACCTGGCATTTGTATTCTGGAAATAAATCAATCCCACTTGCTGCATTCCCTGACCTGAGCAGAAGCTGTACGAGTAGACAAATGGAAAACAAGTAAAATGCACCTCACCAGACTATGACACAGAAATAACTATGTATACCAATATTAAAGAGCATTTCCTCAAAAGACTTACATTTTTTAAACACTACACCTTTATTATATTTCACAATATTGAAATAATGATATGGGCACAAACGCACAATTATAAAACAGAAAACAAACCATTGTATACATTGTATGTATTGCATACATAAAGATAATACTAGAACCATTCCACACAAGAAAAAAGAAATTGAATCCTTAAACAAAAAATATAACGACATTTTAACTCATAAAACCAACTTGGCCCTAGAAAAATTAAAATTAAATTCTCTCTCTCTGTATCTCCAAAATATATGCTTAATTTAACAATGAGAATGAAAAGAAATTCCATTGAAAATAATATTGTGAGTATACGCCACGAAGGGAGAAATAATAAAAAAGTTTCTGATATTGGTGATAGCTTGGATGCCTTTAAGTATCACTTCTCGAAACAGTACAAAAACAAAGACATTCAACATGAATTCTCAGAGCATAGCTCGAACTTCCCGGAATTTAAGAATTTACCAGAGACTTTGATTAATGAGATTCAGAAACTTTTAGTTATGCACTCACCATAACTTTAGATGTTTGGGATCCATCTCGCCTACATTCTGTACTGATGGGCTCGGAGCCGATCCTCGGCTCCGACTCGGCACGCTGCTATAGAGCGAAGCCTCTTATTGGCTGAGCTATTCTCTATCCCAGGATGCACCACCACTAATCCCCCAGATCTTGTTTGTCCGCATTCATGCACACACACATAACTTGTTCATATAACATTGCCAGATGTTTCAAGATGAAACAATAGAATTCGGACCGTCCGATCTCTTCTGATCTCCAAGGCAGGGGGAAGGAGGGTGGGTTATAGGGAATGTAGGCGAGATGGATCCCAAACATCTAAAGTTATGGTGAGTACATAACTAAAAGATGTTATGTGATCCTATTTCGCCTACATTCTGTACTGATGGGACAGCGTCCCTAGCACCTAAATCCTGGGTGGCTCACTGGAAAACACTCCTGAGCACTGTGGAACCAAATGAAGCTCGACCCCGAGATGCCACATCCAATTTGTAGTGGGAAATGAAAGTGTGCGGGGAAGACCACGGAGCCGCAGCACAAATGTCACTAATGGCAAGCTTAGAATGGAATGCTATAGAAGTAGCCATAGCTCTTGTAGAGTGAGCTTTGACAGAGGTCGTAAGCTCTTTATTAGAAGAGGAATAAGCTTGACTAATACAGTCCCTGATCCATTTGGCAATAGTGACCTTTGTGACGGCTTTGCCCAATTTATTATCCAAAAAGGACACAAACAATTGATCTGTTTTCCTTGTTAGCTTGGTCCTGTCTAAATAAAAACGCAATTGCCTGTGGACATCCAATGTGTGGAATATGTATTCCGCTTTGTTTGAGTACTTTGGAAAGAAAACTGGAAGTTCTAATGACTGTTGCAGGCAAAAACTGGAACAAACTTTAGGGACAAAGGATGGATTAGGCCTGAGGGATACTCTATCTTTGTGAAAAACCAGGTACGGTGGTTTTACAGATAGAGCTTGAAGCTCTGAAACCCTTCTGGCAGAAGTAATCGCGACCAGAAAAGCAGTTTTCCAAGATAGAAATTTCCAATCACATGTTGCTGCCGGTTCGAAGAGGGAGGAGGTTAAGGCACGTAACACCACATCGAGATCCCACGGAGGAGCAGGATGGGAAATCGGAGGTCGTAAAAGCGCAGCACCTTTCATGAAGGTTTTACACAATCTGTTGCTCATTAAAGGTGGGTTTATAGATTCATGAAAATTGGAAATAGCTGCCAATTGGACCTTGATGGTAGAGACTGAAGAACCTTGATTGAATAGGGAAGTTAGAAATTTTAGGACTTCCGATACAGGAATAGTAATGGGAGCCAGACCTCGGAGTTGAGCCCAAATAGCAAATCTCTTCCATTTGCTAGTATACAATTTCTTAGTGGCAGACTTGTGGGCCGAAGATAAAATATGTATGACTTCCGGGTCTAAGGTATGATTCCTGACTATAGTCGGAAGAGGAGGAGCCAAGCTGTTAACTTCAAAGTGTGAAGGGACTGGTGGAGTAGTCCCGACTGATGAATTAATAGGTCTGGGATCTGATCCAGGAACCATGGCCCATCCAGTGCATATTTCCGAAGATAGGGGAACCATACCTGACGAGGCCAGTAAGGAGCAACTAAGATCATTTTGCTCCCCAAGTGAGATGCCTTTTGGATCACTCTGGGAAGGAGGGGAACTGGGGGGAAGGCGTATAGCAAGCCGGTGGGCCAAGGATGGGCTAGTCGTCCATAGGACTCTCCCGAGCTGGAGTGAGGGAGAAGAACTTTCTGCACTTCGCGCTCAGCGGGGTTGCGAAGAGGTCGCAACACGGAATTCCCCATTTGCTGAAGATCTGAGTTGTCACTGCATTGTTCAGAGACCACTCGTGAGGAGAGAGGATAGTTCTGCTCAGTCTGTCGGCTATCACATTGGATTTGCCAGGGATATGAGTTGCTATCAGAAAACGTCTGGTCGCCACTGCCCATTCCCAGACTCTCATGACCTCTCTGCAAAGAGGGTAGGATCTGGTCCCTCCCTGCTTGTTCAGATACCAGACCACTGACATGTTGTCGGAGTGAACGGCAATTACGCCCTGAGGGAGGTAATCGTGGAGGGCTTGTAGAGATAGAAGCACCGCCCTCATTTCCAAAACGTTGATATGAAGAAGACTCTCTTCTGAATGCCATTTTCCTTGGACTGACCTGCCCAGGGAATGCCCCCCCCACCCCATCTGGGAGGCGTCCGTAGTCAAAGTGGCCATAGGAGGAGGTGGAACAAAGGGTCGACCTTGATCCAGATTGGAGGGCAACAGCCACCAGCGAAGGTCCCGTTTGCAGGTTTCCGCGATCCGTATGAGGTGACTGAGAGGGAGATCCTGAAAGGACCACTGTGTCGAAAGAAGCCACTGGAGAATTCTCATATGCAACCTTGCTAGGGGGACTAGAAGAACAGTGGCCGACATAGATCCCAATAGCTGCAGGACCATCCTGGCTGGAGCTTTGGATCTGAGAAGCAAGGCTCGGACTTGAGCCTGTATGGTTTGTATCCTTTCTGTAGGAAGATAGACCCGCATTCGGTTTGAGTCTATCTCTACTCCGATGAATCTTATGCGTTGAGATGGCAGCAACACAGACTTTGGCCAATTGAAGGTGATTCCAAGGGAAGTGCCTAGTGATATTGTGGCTTGTACGTTCTGCAATAGTAGATGCCTGCAGGTGGCAGTTAGGAGCCAGTCGTCCAGATACGGAAACACCTGGAATCCTGGACTCCTCAGGTAAGCAGTCACGACCGCCAAACATTTGGTGAACACCCTGGGGGCTGTGGTGAGACCAAAGGGCAGCGCGCGGAACTGAAAATGACCGTCTCCTAGGCTGAAGCGCAAATGTCTCCTGGACGCCTGATCTAGCAGGATGTGGTAATAGGCGTCCTTGAGATCTATGGAACACATCCAAACACCTTTCTCCAGCAGTGGGAGAATGGATTGTAAGGTGACCATTCGGAACTTGGACTTTTTGACTGAATGATTTAGAATACTGAGATCCAAAATGGGCCTCAAGTCCCCGGTCTTTTTTGGCACCAAAAAGAATCTTGAGTAAGTCCCTAATCCGATCTGGTCTGCGGGGACCGGTTGGATGACTCCTTTTTGAAGCAGCTTTGAGACTTCTAAGGCTGCAATTTCCCGTTGACTGGGTGGCGGGTCCGGGATTTTCTTGGACGGAGGTGGGGAGTGAGAAAAGGGGATGGCGTAACCTCCGGTGATAATTCGAAGCACCCATCGGTCCTGAGTGATACCTTCCCAGGCTTTTAGGTGCCTCAAAAAACGACCCCCGACTGGCTCCGGAGCTGGCTCCGGAGCTGCACAGTCGGGCAATCCTTCAGGGATTGTGAAAGGCTGACGAGCCACGAAAGGACTCGCGGTCTCCAGTGTTGCGGGGGCCTCTGCCGCCTCTGGGACGGCGTCTTCCAGAAAAATTGCCCCCCCTCTGCCTCTAGGAGGGGATCATCCTGCTGTGAGGATAAGACTTCTGGGATCTACGGAACCACATTTTCCCTCCTTTTTAGCCTTGGGATAAGGCCGAAGGAGTGGAAAATCGTGCCCCGGCAGTCAAAGTCTTACCTTCTTGCTCGCAGCGGGTCAATGTGTCCTTTACCTTGGGTCCAAACAAAGAGGACCCATCAAAGGGAGCGTCAGCAAAGGAAGACTTAAAGGCTTACGCAAAATGACACAGGCGGAGCCAGGCTTGCCTCCGTAGAGCAATACCCGTACCCGCCGCTCTACTCGCCCCCTCGGCCGCATATGAAATGAGCCTCATGGACGAGTTTGATATCGATGACAGCGTAGCCAACTGAGAGCCAACCGTCTGGGCCAGCTGCTCAGGTAGGTTACCGAAGAGGGTATCTGAAAGCTCCTTAATCAGATCCCTCTGAAACCTGGTGAAGTGCGTTAAATAGTTCAGGGACCTTAAAGTAAAGGCCGCTGAACTGAGGGTGCGCTTCCGTGCGATCCATGCTCCTAGACTCCTTATTAGGAGGATGGACGGACGTCGAAGCCTCTGCTACATCTTGTTGGGTAGCAGATGCCACCACCAAGGCATCTACAGCCACACCTTTTGTCAAAAACTCCTTCTCTGGGGGTGCTGATAGGAACTTATTTGGGCGAGCAGGCACTGGTTCCACAGAATCTGGATGTTCCCACGCCCTTCGACAGATCAAATCTAGGAGCTCATCGAAGGGCGGAGACACCCAGGAGGTGGAGGGCTGAGCCCCGAAGGCCTTAAGGAACACCGACTCGTCAGCAGAAGGGGGTTTGGAATGCCAGCCGCCTCGTTGTTTGAGGGCTTCCAAGATGTCTGCAAAGGAGACATCATCTGAGGACGACTTAGGGGACCCCTCCGCATCATCAAGATCAGTGTCTAACGTGAGAGACTGATCGGGGGAGTCGACGTGCTTCCTCTTGCACGATCTTTTCCTTGGGGGTTCCTCTGAAGAAGCTTCAGAGGAACCTCCAGGAGGGGGGGAACCCCCAGTGGGGGTGACCTCAGGCCCCGGGGCTCCGCTGTCTAAGGACAGGGGGACTACCAAAGACCCAGTCTCCGTATGTAGGGAAAGTACTGGTGAGACCGTGGAGGTAGCCAAAGAAGATTTGGCTAACGCACTCCTCATGGCCCTGAAGGCCGGACCACCAGAATCCTGGGAAGGTCCAACCCCCGTGGCCACAACAGTAGACGGTACCCCCGCAGCCGATGCACCGAGAGGAAGGCTCGGAACCGAAAACATCAGTCCCGAAGCGTCATCCCCCCCCCCCCCCCCCGGGGCCGACAGAGGAGGTCCGTGTACCGAACTCAGACTCGAGAGCCGGGGTTGGAGTAAGGGTCAGGGCCGACCCGAAAACCTCCATCGGCTCCACCAGCACCGGCTCCAACGGTGCCGAGGCTGTTGGAGGAGGAACCAGAACTACAGGGTGGGCCATCGGCTCCGAAGCCGAATGGGCTGGAGCCGAAACTAATTTCTTGAATACAGGAGACTGAAACAGTCTTAGGAGCACCCTGTCGATGTCCGAATCAGACATCTTGGAAGATCTAGAGGAAACCGATCGGGTCCGAACCGACTTCTCCATCGGCTCCAAAGGACTGGGGGACCGGCTCCGAATGGACTCAACCAGTATCGCTGCCGAGGGAGATCCCAAAACAATTTCCCTCGGTGCTGAGGAGGGCTTCGGCGCCGAAGGGGAAGAGTCTGAGCCGGCAACCCTCATCGGCTCCAAAATCAGTCAGCCGATGAAGGTGACCCGCCTCTCGAAGCCCCAGTCATCGGCTCCGAAACCAGAGGAGTCGAGACTGGGGGCATCAAGGCAGACTGTTCCGCCCTCAGCTCCGAAGTCCGTGGAACCGATGGAGAAGCCTGCCTGGATTTCTTAGTAGTCGGTTCCGACGGACTGGTCGGAGCCGACGCTTTCTTTTTCTTAGTTGGAGAGGATGAGGAAGATAAGGCCTCCTCGAAGGAGGGTTTAATCAGCCCTTTCAAGATTAATTTATTCTTCCTCTCTTGGAGGACCCTAGAGGAAAAGGCATGGCACACGTTGCAGGACTCCTGTAGGTGCTTGGCGCCTAAACAATATACGCACGAGGAGTGATCATCGGTTATAGACATTTTGTAATTGCACCTCGTGCACTTCTTGAACCCTGAGGGTCTATGTTCTTTGGACATAATGCCTCTAAAACAGTCACTATAACAGTGGAAAAAATCACTATCTTCAGAAAAACAAAGATTTTAAACAACAATAATTTTTTTTTTTTTTTTTACGATAGGTCAAAAATTAACCAGTACAATACAAATATCACAAACACGAAAAAGGAGGGCCAAGAACCCTCTAACTTAAACAGGTACTTGACCTCCTTAAAAAAAAGAGAAACTTGCTAAGGAATAGGGGAAGGCCCCTCTAACTTAAACGGGAAACCTTTCCCTAAACAAACACACAAATTTACCACAAAATTATACCAAAAAACACGCGTACAACAATAGCTGTTAAAACAGCTTTTTGGGTAAGAATAGAGAATTTCCTGACAGGAAAACTTTAGAAAAAAACAGCACTTAGCTCAGCCAAGTTTGAGACCACGTCCTAGCTTGTAAGCGGCAAACGAGATCTGGGGGATTAGTGGTGGTGCATCCTGGGATAGAGAATAGCTCAGCCAATAAGAGGCTTCGCTCTAGAGCATAGCGTGCCGAGTCGGAGCCGAGGATCGGCTCCGAGCCCATCAGTACAGAATGTAGGCGAGATAGGATCACATAACATCAAATCTTTCTAAAGGAAATTAATGGGGAAATTCAAGAAAGCAAAAATAATAAATCACCGGGTATAGATGATATTATTAATGAAATATATAAGCTTCTGCCACCCTCTGCTATATCACTCTTACACAAAGCCCTAAATGAATCTTATTTACAAGGTACAATTCCACCCACGTGGAGATACTCACTAATTACTACCATATTAAAAGAAAATAAAGATTCCCATTTATGCAAATCATATAGACCAATTTCTTTGATCAAAAATGATTACAAACTATTAATGTCTATACTAGTTAACAGATTTAAGAAATCATTAACCCATCTCATCTCAGAAGACCAAACGGGATTTATTTATAATACACATACCCAAGATAATATCCAAAGAATTACAACTACTATAGATATCCTAAATGGAGACAATGAGGCTCTTATAATCACTCGATACTGAGAAGACCTTTGACTCATTAAACTGGAATTATCTTTTTAAAATTCTAGAATTATATAAATTTCCCACTCAATTCATTACTTTTATAAAAAATATTTATTATAACAATTTAGCATATGTAAAATTAGGTCTATTTACATCAGAATCAATTAAAATTACTAAAGGTACCAAAACAGGGATGCCCAATGTCTCAGATTTTATTCGCTTTAGCAATAGAGCCCCTTTCTTTGGCAATTCAGTCAGATCCTAAAATTATAGGCCTAAATATAAATAATCAATTTAAATCCAAGATAATGTTATTCGCAGATGATATCTTGCTTACTTTAATAAATTCCGAAGAATCCTTGGAAGAATTAGATATGCTAGTCAAAAAAATTTACTACATTTCTGGTCTTAAAAATAGCAGCTCTAAATCTAATCATATGCTCTTAAATAAAAAAATTCTAATGATAATACTAATTCAACTACTAATGAAATAACTGGGAAACAAGTTTCTTCTTTGAAGTATCTAGGGATTGACCTATGTGAAAATATAGACCTAACTTTAAACAAACTACAAAAACATTATAAACTCACTAAAACTCTCAGAGAAATGGAATAAATTACATCTAAAATTTGAAGATATATTACAATTAATTAAAATGATCTTGTTGCCAAAAATAAATTACATAGCTCTTTCTATTTCTGTATTACCCAGTAAAAAACTTTAAAAAGAAATAAGCAAAATGCTTCTAAAATTTTTATGGTATCCCAAAAAGCATAGAATAGCTCTAACCAATCATATCAGACCATGGGAGCTTGCAGGAATAAATTTCCCAGATCTAGAATCCTATATCAAAGCCTCTAACCTAAAAACAATATTAAATTGGATAGATCCCAAATATTCATCGGCTTGGAAAACGCTACATATAAGTATTATCCTAAATGAAAATAAACTAATAAAAAAATTACAATTAAGCAAATTAGGTAACAAACTTTGGTATGTACTTTGTATTAATATACAGTATTCTTCTTCTTCTTTCGGCTTTTTCCCGGTTAGGGGTCGCCACAGCGGATCGCCTTGTCAGCACATTGAATGGCAGTGGAGTTTTACAGTGTCGAGTTGCCAGCCCGGCGCCCAACCTTCCACAGAAGGCACACTCACACACACACCTAGGGCCAATTTAGAGTGTCCAATCCACCTGCAGCATGTCTTTGGGATGTGGGAGGAAACCGGAGCACCCGGAGGAAACCCACGCGACCACAGGGAGGACATGCAGACTCCGCACAGAAGGTACCCCAGCCGAGGATCGAACCGGAAAACCTCTTGCTGTGAGGCGGCAATGCTAACCACTGCACCACCGTGGCCGCCCTTTGTATTAATATACAGTATAATACTATTAAATTTACTAACCTAGATTACTTAAAATCATATCTACAAGTCCTTTAGAAGCTTTGTAAATAACAATATTGACATAAAAATATGGATCCAGCTTTTATTCCCCTTTAAAGTTACAAAAAACTTTTTCAATAATATTAATCTAGATACACTCAGCTATTGGAAAAGAAAAAAAATACATGCTGGTTTCACTCCACAAAGAATTTAGTTACCATTGATACACAAATTCTGATCAAAGAATATGATCTACCATCATCAGACTGGCTAGTTCTCAATAGTCTGCTTCCATTCACTCAAGATTTATGCAGAACAAAACAGAGTTCTTCCTTTAACTCTCCACATAAATGCATAACTCTTATGAATGAAATACTACATGGTGAATTTAATTGGAAAAATTTAATTTCAAAAATGTATAAAATTATTATTAATTATAAGACTACTCCTAATCAGAGGTTTTGGGATTTTGTTACCAAGGACTGCGCATTGTCCCTAGCTTCTATGAATAAATCAAATATTTTACATTCTCTTAAATTAACCTCTAACTTACAAATGTGGAAAGTTTTCTCCTGGAAATTTTTGCATAGAGGTTTTTACATGCCTAGTAAGACTGCTAAATTTAACTCCTCGGAGCAGGTGACGTGTAGGAGATGCTCTTTAAAATGCAAGGCCGATCGGTCTCACATCTTTTATGATTGTTCACAAATTAAGAAATTTTGGAATGATATTGAAAATTTTCTCCAAGCCATCTTTACTGATTCCTTTATATTATCAAAACCGTTAATTTTTCTGAATGTAAATGAATCTATTGTACTGAACAACAAAAATAAGTATCTTCTTTGGACAATTCTAGCAGCAGCCAAAAAATGTATTACAAGAAGATGGAAGTCACCCTCCATTCCAACCTTACAAGATTTCAAGACCCTCTTGGTTGAAGTAGCGTCGATGGAAATAAAAGTTAAAGAAGCAAGAATATATCCCAGAAAATGGACTAACAACCCCTGAACAAAAGTTTTATCCCTTATTCAGTCACTGAATTTAGATCTATCTCCATCAAATTAGTCACTTTGAAAGTATGAATGAATGAATATTGTTACCCTTCTTTATATCTATAACATTTCATACAGTGCCTGAGGCCTTTGTAAAATCTGTACATAGTGTTATCATAATTTGTTGTTTAAATGTTTGTTACTGAAAAATCAATAAAAACTTTGGGGAAAAAAAAGTTAATCTTTATCATGAAAAAACGTTCTTAAATTCAGCTGCGTAGTAAAAAGCTTTAAATTAGTAAAAACATTGGCAATATCCAATGAAACACTAGGTACAAAAGAGAAACCTTTGCTAAGAACAGACGTGGTTGTCATTTATACAAATTATGAAGGACTTGTTATTTAAGGCAAACAACTGTACACATCTATTCTTAATGATTCTGATAAATTAGTGAAACAGAACATTGTTAAAAACTAAAAAAGTTACAAAGGGATACACAGGAATATGCTAATAAAACAGTATACCCTTTACCTACCTACAGAAACACAGGTTTCAATGATAACAGTAACAATGTTAGTAATTATAATGACAGTGGTGAGCAACTTTCTGATGGTTTTTCTGTTTATAATTTTTTTTCACATTTGTATAAATGACAACCACATGTCTGTTCTTAGCAAAGGTTTCTCTTTTGTACCTAGTTTTTCACTGGATATTGCCAAGGTTCTTACTAATTTAAAGCTTTTTACTAGGCAGCTGAATTTAAGAATGTTTTTTCATGATAAAGATGAACTTCTTAATGACAAAAATAATACTGAAAAGAAAAAGCACTTTTTTTTTTTTTTTTACCACCAATGAATAATTCTGTTGCATTGTTGGATACTACATGTGAGAAAGGGATACGTCATATTTTTCACAATGTTACAAAGGATTGTGATAATTTAACATGTAACAAAAAGGATGCGTTCAAGTAATTGTGCAATGACCACCATGTTAGCGCCATGAAACCTGACAAGGGCTGAGGGTTGTTCTGATGGACCACGACAACTATGTATTTAAAATATATGAGTTCCTTAATGATAGTTCTACCTATGAAAGAGTTTTGAAGAATGAATTGTGTACAGCATATGCTAAAATTGATTGGATGTAGTATGATTTTTTTTTAACTCAAGGAGTATTGGATTCAGTTGAATACACATATTTGGTTGTTGAGTCCCCTGTGACACCCTATATCTTTAGGATTCCGAAAATCAACAAGGATTTACAAGACCCACCATTTAGACCTACTGTGGCAGCAACAGGCTCCAAAACGGAACCTATGATACATTGATTTTTGGTACAAACCATTATTAAGCAACTATGTTCATATACTAAAAGATTCATGGCACTGCCTACAGATTCTGAGGGATATTGTAATTCCAGATGATTTTTTATTTGTCACTACTGACGTAATTAACTTATTTACAGTTATCCCACACAATGAAGGTTTGAAATTATTTCAGGAAACCTTAATGGTGGAGAACGATTTAGACAATGAATTATTAGTGAAATTAATGGACTTGGAGTTGAACAACAATTTTGTACGTTTTGAGGGAGAACTTTTTCATCAAATATCAGGGGTAGCCATGGGGGCCACATGTGCGCCTATTTATGCCAATTTTGTGCTAGCCCAATGGGAATGGGAATGTGTGTTTCCATCAATTATAGCAAAATTATAACATGGCTTAGATTTCTGGATGATATACTGATTTTTTGGAAAGGTATCCAGAAAGAACTAGCATCTTTTATCACTTATCTTAACTCTACTACTTCATTTTTAAGGTTTACATACAAGGTAGCTGTAGAGAGTATAGATTAACTTGATATAAGACTGGTATGGGACAGGACTAAGAAACTACAATCAATGATTTTTAGGAAGGAAACATATTGTAATTCATTTCTTCACTATAACAGTTGCCATCCTATGCAACAAACGAAAAGCATAGTGAAAGGACAAATGGTATGAATTTCAAGATTAACCAGCAATGACACTGACTTTGACAATGAGATAGATACACTAATTGGCATGTTTAGAAACAGAAGATACCCGTTTAAAATGTTGATTAACTCATTCACTCCGGAGCAGCTCAGAAAAAGCTGCCTGCGTAATTCCACCATAGGAACAACAGTGCAGACTGAGCTCATTTTCAGAAAATCCATTTGTAATACTATACAGAAAACAAATGTTCATATTTAACTATAAGAGCTACACTAAAAATGTAAACGCGAAAGTTTTTCAGCAGACACTGACCTTTCCAACAGTGTAAATGTTGATAGTGCATATCAAAGTCATTATTAAATATCTGGCAAGGAATGCTGATATTGTGCAGATTTTTTACCTTTTTGGAAAAGCAAAGCACAATATCGTGGTCTATGTACCATGCAGACCCATACAATTTGAATTTAATTTGTTAGTATGAATGTCAGCTTTAAAATGATACCTTAACCATTACTGGATGACGCTCCTTTCATGAGATATTCACAGAAATAGGATTAATATATTTTTCATAATTGATAAATAAACAAAGCATAATATCTCATCACCTGTACAGAGCCTACATATCAGTGTAGAAGTTGTGCATCTGAATGTCAGCTTCAAAATGATGCATCATTTGTGTGATTACCATGCTCCCTCGCAAAGATATGGGCATAATAATGAGAAGTATTGTAAATGTATAATTTTCATATTCGTACAAGAGTAAACAAACTGTGATATCTGTACGTGTGTACAGTGCACAGACACAGTTCTTTTACCATGTTGTAAGGAGTAACACTGTCTTCAAAATGAAGTATTACTTCACACACTGAGATGCTCCCATGCAAAGTTATTTACCAAAATATGAAAAAAATCATAATTTCCATAACCTAAGTCCGAAACAAACTTTGATATCTGCCTAAGAGTACAACATACAGGCACCATTCTTTTACCATGTTAGAACTATAAATAATCTTTGCAAAATGAGGTATTACCTAGCACATTCAGATGCTCCCTTGCAAAGTTATTTACCAAAATATGAAAAAAAATCATAATTTCCATAACAGTTATTTGCCAAGCTCAAAGAAGTGAATTTTACACAACACATTTCATAATAGTGTTATACTTATTATACTGGTCCGACTTAGTCATAGGTGTTTTCCATTCTTCTCACAAGCTGCATGTTAGCAATCTTGCATGGCTCTCCTCACGCCATTGTGGAGGTTGGTCAAGAACAACGCAATGCCCTCCTCAGTTAGGTGAATGCCATCCCTTCTGAACAGGTGAACATCTTCCACAGTGATGCTTTCATGGCAGACTGTAGATCCACCGACCCTGTGCATCAAGCCACGCATGAACCCATTCTGTAAACGTCTGGCCTTGTGAGATGCCTGTTGACTGTTTGCTGTTTTCCATATCTGTCGAGGAATTATATTAGACCACACAAAATCACAACTTGGCCACCAAGACTTCAGGTATTCAAAAATTGCTGTGATTTGAAACCGTAGCCTTCTGAGTGATGACATCATTCCCTCCAATGTGCAGCACAAGACCGTCAGGCTCAGGGTAGATGGAACACTTCTCTTCCAACTGCAGTAGTCCGCTCCAATGCATACCTCTTCTTGCAATCCAGTATATCTTCACACTAGATGTGGGGAAGCTCAAGTTGTAGTGATTTTCACTTACAGAGGCATGGCTGGCAGCCCAGTGAATGTAGGAATGGCCACATACCCACACTCTCACTTGTCGTTCTCCTGCTCGTGAAGCCATGTCAATATCAGAAGGTGAACGAACCTGCACAAGAAAAAAAATGCAAACAGATTACTACTGATGTTTGACAGATCTATTGGAAGAGTACATATAGATGTATCACATAATGCATTACCTGGTTAGAACATCAAAATCCTCACTCCTATCCACAGGGGCATTATTCTTGCATCTGTATGTTACTCGTGAAAATACAGATAAACAGAAGGAACGGAACTGTGCTGTCATAAATTAGCTGTACATTCTCCAAACAATAGTGTTTAAGAAATGTCCAATTAAATATAAATTAAGACATCTTTACACCACAGTGAATTATTAAATCAATATACACACCAAGTGGGACCAAAATACAGCCACTGTTTTGATCTGCACAAAAGCTGGCAAGTCAGAAGGCCTCTCTAAATGAACTACAGACAAATTAAGCTGATTCAAACTATCTCCCAAGAGAGACCACTGTAAGACTGATCGCAAAGTGAGAAGTCAGTCTGGCAAGATATATACACACACACACACACGTATATATATATATATATATATATATATATATATATATATATATATATACACACATACATATATATATAGATATACATACACACATCTGTCTATATATATATATATATATATATATATATATATATATATATATATATATATATATATACACACACACACACACACACATACATATATTCATATACTTACACACACACATATATAAATATATATATATATATATATATATATATATCTATAGGTTTCAGAGGGTAGGTAGTTGATGAAGAATGGGGGGTTGGCTTGCAATGACTCCAAGCAGAGAAAAAAACACAATCTAGCTTGTGCATTTATCAATGTGATAACGACTGCTACTTATGTGAATAACAGTGACAGCTGCTGAGAGTTTTACCTGAAAAGTGATGAGTAAGTGCTATACTGTCACTGACTTATTGCTTATGTGATAATGACCTTCCTTTCATTCTTGCTAAGTTATGCATGCTCAGACACAGGTGATAATTGCTGCACATAACCTGTTGACTTCATTTCTATGTTTCCCCAGTAACCCATCCAGTTGTTTGCATTATGTATGCACAAGCACCAAAATGACACAATAAACTATTTTCCCAGCAGTCATTTTTGCAATCAGACCATGTATGCACAAGCACTTCACTGATACGCAATGAATTCCCCAAGCAACATCCTCATTATTATGTCCAGGTATACATGCACCTAAATGAAACGTGTCCCCAAACAAGCCTTCAGTAACATTTCCTAGTATGTGCAACCACCAGCATGAACACTTCACCCAAGCAACCCTGTCAGTAGAATGTTGAGGTATGCACAATGTCCAAAATTAAACACTTCCCCAAATAAGTATGTACAACCACCAAATGAAGCATTCACCCAAGCGACCCCTTCAATATCATATATGCACAAGCACCACTTTTCACCGTAAATCACATGCTGAACACAGTGAGCTGAAAAAATTAAAAAAAAAAAAAAAACCTTTTGCAAGTGGAGCCACACCCCCCAAAATTATATATACCAACTGTACAGTGACACCACCCAGTGGTGGGTGTCCAATATATCCCATACCTGTGTTGGCTGCCCACTCAGACTGCTGGTGTGTACACCTTTAAACTAATACTTTGTTGAAGGACCTTTTGATTTAATTACAGCATTCAGTCTTCCTGGGTACACACCTGCCATCGAGACTCTGATTAACCCCAAATAAAGTTCAGCTGTCCTAGTAGGATTTTCCTGTCATGTACTGAGTTGCCTGCTACAGCTAAAGCCATGTTTCTGAGGGGTGACCTGAAGAGGGTTGTGCACAAGAGATGCCCTCACAATCTGACTGCTTTGGAGTTAAAGGGAGTGAACTAATCTGCACCTAATAGCAGCATAACAATCTTTCATTCTCCAAAATCTGTTTTATTCTACTCAGAATTACAAGGAAACAGGAGTCTATCTTGGCACTCAGCAGGTATAGAGAACTAATCCTAGATCAGGCGGTAGTCCATCATACAGCACACTTTCACTAAACCACAGACTACCTATACACCTGTTGGCAATTTGCAAGCCTGTCAATTAACAGTATGGCTTATGAGATGTGAAAAGGAGCCATAAGGCCTGGCATAACCATAATAAGATAAACAGAACACATGACCAAGTACACAAAACATCCTTTCTCCAGGAGAAAAACTTAGCCTAGCATTTTTAACATATGTGACCAGTGACCCCGCATCTAAAAAAAAGTAACTGCCACCATAGAAAAAATAAAGCACATTGAATGAAATCTTTTCATTCATTTACTGAATAAAACACCACCACTTGTCGATAAACCCCTATATAGAAAAAATTCAGAAAATTAATATGCATTACAATGCATGACAAGTCCTTGCCTATAATGCTTGCATTGTCTAAATTATGCAGCTGAATGTATGAAAGTCCCCCTCCCTGGAAATCGCTTATTGTTGCAAAAGAAAATATGCCACATATTGCACCAAGTGGGTACAAATTTATCAGTTTAAATATCTACATTACAAATCTTCTGTTAGCAGGAATGTCCATCTATAATAAACACCAATTTCTTATTTAAAGGGGGTGATTTAAAATATAAAAAGATACAGACTATAACACATGAGATAAAACATATAACAGCAAAGTCATCTATGTGCAGAAGAAATGAAGAATGTACTCATCACAAGGGTATACCTCAAACACCTCTCAACCTATCAGCAGAAGAATTCTGGACAAAGCCAAAAATAATGGGGGGGGAACAAGGGCTGGATGTCAGGAACAGATTTTAAATATCACTCTTATAAACTTAGAAAGTTGCTAGAATGTTTGTATTAGTATGCATTTTCTCAAGGGTATGAAGTCTGAAATGCAAACATGATCATTTAGTGCCTTCAGTCTTCAACAATTTATTAGAAAATCGTAAAATTTTGAGGAGCATTTAAAAAACCTGAGGTATAACTTTTAGTTATGTACTTACCATAACTTCGGATGTATGGGATCCATCTCGCCTACATTCATGACAGATGGGTTCGGAGCCGATCCATCGGCTCCGACTCGGCAACTTATATACTAGCACGAAGTCTCTCATTGGCTGGGCTACTCCCTATCCCAGGATGCACTACACCTGCTTCCCCAGATCTTGTTTGTTCGCTTTCATACACCCATGTAAACACAGAAAACACTATTAGTCACCATAACCAACTAAAGTTCTTCAAGAAAGAACGCCAAGAAAAAAGTGACTACAGCTCCTCTAAATCCAAATGGAAGGGGAAGGAGGGTAGGTACTTATGAATGTAGATGGATCCCATACATCCGGGTTATGGTAAGTACATAACTAAAAGATGTAATGGGATCCTATCTCGCCTACATTCATGACAGATGGGACAGCCCCTAGCACCTACATCCCGGGTGGCTCATTGGAACACACTCCTGAGAACCGTGGAACCAAAGGAAGCTCTGCCTCGAGAAACCACATCCAACTTGTAATGAGAAATAAAAGTGTGCGGAGAAGTCCAGGTTGCCGCAGCACAAATATCATCTATGGATAACTTGGAGTGAAAAGCTACGGAAGTAGCCATTGCCCTGGTAGAATAAGCCTTGACTGGAAAGGGAAGGTCTTTATCGGCCTGTGAATAAATAAAATGGATACAATCTTTAATCCATTCTGATATGGAGGCTTTTGATACTGGTTGACCCAATTTGTTCGCTGCAAAAGAAACAAACAATTGATTTGATTTTCGCGTTTGAGCGGTTCTATTCAAATAAAAACGTAACTGTCTATGTACGTCCAATTGATGCAAAGTATATTCTGCGTTATTAGAGAATTCTGGGAAAAAGACGGAGTTCTATGGTTTGTTGCAAACAGAAAGAGGAGGCCACCTTTGGAATAAATGCAGGGTTCAATTTCAATGAAACTCTATGTTTGTGAAAAATCAAATAGGGAGGATCAGAACAAAGAGCTTGAAGTTCTGAAACTCGCCTAGCAGATGTTATGGCTACTAAAAAGGCCGTTTTCCAAGACAGAAATTTTAAATCACAAGTAGCAGCTGGTTCGAAAGGACTGGCAGTTAGGGCAGCAAGAACCATATTCAAATCCCAAGGGGGGACAGGATGAGATAAAGGAGGCCTAAGGAGCCAAGCCCCTTTAAGGAAGGCCTTACAAAGTTTGTGAGACATCAATGAAGGTTCAAAAGAAGCATGAAAATTAGAAATGGCCGCTAGCTGAAACTTAATGGTAGAAACTGAAGAGCCCGACTGAAAAAGGGAGGCCAGAAAATTCAGAACCTCTGATACTGGTGCAGTGAGAGGATCTATACCCCGTTCTTGAGCCCAGAAAGCAAACCTTTTCCATTTACTGGAATAAAGTTTGATGGTGGAAGGTTTATGAGAAGAAGACAGTATGTGGACCACGTCCGGCGAAAGAGCATTGTCTCGGACTAAGGATGGAAGTGGAGTAACCATGCTGCCAACTTCAGGGACCTGAGAGACGGATGAAGCCGCCCTGACTGATGAGTCAACAGGTCTGGCACGGATCCAGAAACCATGGACCTTCTATCGCATGCCTCTGTAGGAAAGGAAACCAAACTTGACGAGGCCAGTGCGGGACAATCAAAATCATCTCGCTCTCCATGTAAATGGCCTTCTGTATCACCCTCGGTATGAGGGGGAATGGAGGAAGGCGAGAGAAGACCGGGGCCAAATGTGAGTCAGAGCGTCCCTGGGAATCTGTCCCTGAGAAGGGAACAGTGTGAAGAACTCTCTGCATTTCGCATTGTGAGGGCTGGCAAACAGGTCGCAGCAAGGATGACCCCATCTGTCGAAGATTTTCGCAGCTATACCCTGGTTGAGGGACCACTCGTGGGGTAAAAGAATGGTCCTGCTTAATCTGTCCGCAATCACATTGGACTTCCCCGGTATGTGCGTTGCCATTAGAAAGCGGTTGGTAGCTACCGCCAGTGCCAAAGTCTCATGGCTTCTCTGCATAGTGGGTAAGACCTGGTTCCACCTTGCTTGTTTATGTACCATACCACCGACATGTTGTCGGATAGGATAGCAATCGGACCCTGTGGGAGAGCGTGATGGAGAGCTTGGAGTACCAATAGTACCGCTCTCATCTCCAGGACATTGATATGCAAATGCGTTTCCTGGATCTGCCATGTGCCTTGGACCGACCTGTCCAGGTAATGACCCCCCCACCCTACCTGGGAGGCGTCCGTAGTCACAGTGGCAATGGGACGTTGAGGAATAAAGGATCGCCCCTGGTCGAGATTTGACTGTAGAACCCACCAACGCAGATCTCGACGGCAACTTTCCGTGATTAAGATTAAGTGGTTCAAGGGAAGTTTCTGATAAGACCATTGAACCGACAGTAGCCATTGTAGAATTCGCATGTGAAGTCTGGCCAAGGGAACTAGAAGTATAGTCGACGCCATCGAGCCCAATAGTTGCAGGATCCGATGGGCCGGGGCTCTTTGTAAGTGGAGGCAGGATTTGACTTGATCTTGTAAGATCTGAATTCTTGCTGCCGGTAAAAAGGCGCGCATTCTTTTTGTGTCTAAGTCTGCGCCTATGAAAGTAATACGCTGAGAAGGCTGTAGTACAGATTTTTGCAAATTGAATGTGATCCCCAAGAAACGGCCCAAGGTGAACGTGGCTCTGAGCGCTTGGAGTAGTAGATGCTCGAAGGTGGCTGTAAGGAGCCAGTCGTCTAGATAAGGAAACACCTGGAATCCCAGACTTCTCAGGTGAGCAGTTACCACTGCCAGACACTTGGTGAACACCCTGGGGGCTGTGGTGAGACCAAAGGGCAGTGCTCGGAATTGGAAATGACTGACTCCGAGGCGGAAGCGTAAATGTCTCCTGGACTCTTGAGCTATGGGAATATGATAGTAAGCGTCCTGGAGATCTATTGAGCACATCCATGCATCTTTTTCCAGCAAAGGAAGAATAGATTGAAGAGTGACCATTCGGAATTTGGACTTCTTTACGAAACAATTCAATGAACTGAGGTCCAAAATGGGCCTGAAGTCCCCTGTCTTTTTTGGTACCAAAAATAATTTTGAGTAAGTTCCTGATCCGATCTGGTCGATGGGGACAGGCTGGATGGCTCTTTTTTCTAGCAGCTTTGACACTTCTAATGCTGCCTGATCCCGCTGACTGGGTGGTACGTCCGGGATTTCCCTTAAAGAAAGGGGGGGTTTGTTGAAGGGTATGATATATCCTCCGGTAATAATGCGAAGCACCCACTGATCGCTTGTTATGGATTCCCAAGCTTGTGGGTGCGCCGCAAAGCGACCCCCGACTGGCTCCGGAGTTGCACAGTCGGGCAACAACTCAGGAATGCTGGTTGTATGAAGAACCACGAAAGGAATCGCGGTCTCCAGAGTTACGGGGGCCTCTGCCACCTCTGGGGCGGCGTCTTCCAATTCCCTGCCTCTGGAGGGGGAATCACTGGGTGGAGTAGAGAAAGACTTTTGGGATTTTTTAAACCACATTTTCCCTCCTCTCCCAGCCTTGGGATAAGGCCTGGAAGGAGCGGAATAACGGGCCCCAACGGCAGTCAAAGTCTTGCCCTCCTGCTCGCACCGAGTTAGTGTGTCCTTCACCTTGGGTCCAAATAAAGATGACCCATCAAAGGGGGCGTCGGCGAAGGAAGACTTGAAGGCCTCCGTAAACGAACACAAGCGTAACCAGGCTTGTCTCCTAAGGGCAACGCCTGTTCCCGCTGCTCTACTCGCCCCATCGGCCGCATACGAGATGAGCCTCATGGACGAGTTAACAATAGAAAAGAGAGTAGTCATCTGTGCGCCAACAGTCGGGGCCAGCGCCTCAGGTAGATTACCAACAAGGGAGTCATTTAGCTCTTTGAGAAGATCCCTTTGGAGCCTCGTAAAATGACATAAGTAATTCAGCGACCGTAAGGAAAAGGCCGCTGAGGATAGGGTATGCTTCCCGTACCTATCCATACTCCTAGAATCCTTATTAGGAGGATGAATAGACGTCGAAGCCTCTGCCACGTCCTGCTGTGTGGCAGAAGCCACCACCAAAGCATCTACCGGTACACCCTTTGTGAGAAATTCTTTCTGGGGGGGAGCTGACAAGAATTTATTGGGCCTCGCAGGCACCGGTTCCACAGAATCAGGGTGTTCCCACACCCTTCGAGAAACCAAATCAAGGAGTTCATCGAAGGGCGGAGACACCCAGGAGGCGGAGGGCTGGGCCCCAAAGGCCTTGAGGAAGACTGACTCCTCAGCTGAAGGGGTTTTGGCTTGCCAGTCACCTCTCTGTCTCAGAATCTCCAAGATATCCGAGAAAGAGATATCATCCGAAGATGATTTGGGGGACCCTTCTGCGTCCTCGAGGTCAGTATCCGATGTAATAGACTCATCTTGGGAGTCTACGTGCTTCCTCTTACACAATTTCTTCCGTGGGGGTTCGTCCGAAGCAGTTTCGGACGGACCACCCGGAAGAAGGGAACCCCCGATTGGGGTATCCTCAGGCCCTGGAGCCCCGCTGCCGGGGGGCTGCAACACAACAGAGGCACCAGTCTCCAAATCTAGGGACGGTGAGGTAGAATCTAGTTGAACCGGCAAAGGCATGGCCAGCTGGCTCCTCATGGCCTCAAAGGCCGGACCTCCAGAATCCAAGGAAGTCACTGGTCTAGAGGCCACGATGGCACTGGGAATCCCAGCAGCCGATGCTCCGAGAGGAAGACTAGGCACCGAAGCACCTAATCCCAAAGTATTCCCCTCGGGCCTGGCTGAAGAGGTCGCAGTACCAAACCCTGAACCAGAGGACAGGGTAGGAAGCATAGTCGGAGCCGAAAGGCCTGATAGGGGTCTCTGCTCCAACCGTATGGCTCCACATTGCTCCACCACCACCGGCTCCAACGACTCAGAAGAGGTTGGAGGAGGAATCAAATGTGTCGGGGGGGGGATCGGCTCCGAAGCAAACTGTGCTGGAGCCGAGACCATTTTAGCAAACACTGGAGATTGGAAAAGCCTCTGTAAAACCCTATCCAGGTCCGAATCTGATAGTCTCGAGGATTTAGAGGAGGTAGACACTCGAGAAGACTTTCCTCTCGGCTCCAAGGGAGAAGGGGACCGGCTCCGAAACGGCTCCAATACTGTCGGCGCCGACTCCACCACCGCTTGGACCACCATCGGCACCGAAGAAGCCTTCATCGGAGCCGAGGGGGAAGAATCTGAGCTGCACACTTCCACCGGCTCTGAAGTCATTGGAGCCGATGGAGGTGATTCACCTCTCGATACTCCAACTTGCGGCTCCGAAGACAATGGAGCAGAAGTAGGAGGTATCGAGGCAGACTCTTCGACACTCGTCCCCGAAGTCAGTGGAGCCGAGGAAGAAGAGGTCAATTTTTTCTTTTTAGAAGTCGGCTCCGACGGACTTGTCGGAGCCGACGATCTTTTCTTTTTGGAAGCAACAGGAGGATTCAAAGCTTCCTCAAAGGAGGGTTTAATAAGCCCTTTTAAAATCAGCTTGTTCTTACGTTCTTGAAGAACTCTAGCAGAAAAAGCATGACATACGCTACAAGTCTCTTGCAGATGTTTCGGCCCCAAACAATAAACACAGATTGAATGGCTGTCTGTTATGGACATTTTATAACTGCACCGAGTGCATTTTTTAAACCCTGACTTTTGTTCTTTAGACATAGTACAGGCACTACAACAAATATGAGTTTACCACAAAAGTAAGCACTATAACGAAAAAGCGCCAACTGACAAGCGCGAGACGCACTGGCGCAAGCACTTAGAAAAAATTTACCTCACAAGCAAACAGACAAAAAGTACAACGGGCCAAAGCCCTCTAATTTAAACGGGCTTGGCCCGAAAAAACAAATAACCACAAAAGGAATTAAATTAAATAGTACACAAGGGTAGGGCAAAGGCCCTCTAACTAAAACGGGCCTTGCCCGACTGAAAAAAAGGAATAAATATCAGACGACACTCAAGCACTCAAACGTCACAAATAGAATAAAGAAAGCTGTTAAAACAGCTGTTTGGTTGATATATAACAAAAAACCCCAAGGTCAAGGACCAATAAAGGTAAAAGTAACCACTTAGCTCCAGCCAAGTCGAGGCCACGTCCAGCTTGTAAAGCGGCAAACGAGATCTGGGGAAGCAGGTGCAGTGCATCCTGGGATAGGGAGTAGCCCAGCCAATGAGAGACTTCGTGCTAGTATATAAGTTGCCGAGTCGGAGCCGATGGATCGGCTCCGAACCCATCTGTCATGAATGTAGGCGAGATAGGATCCCATTACATCTGGCCATTCTGCAAAATACTGGAGTGCTGAGAGATATGCAGTTCCAACAGCGAGTAAATATTACATCACCCATGGCTGTAACAATATATTTCTATAATGCTCAGCAAATAATCTTTAGTCATGGTGTAGTCTAGATACTGAAAGAAGCATACCACAAAATAATACAAAAAGGAATCAGGAAATGCTAAAAATGGGATGGTGTTAATGAAGGATGATACCATTCCGCTAGGCAGACTTACATGACCATCTGCATAAAATCACTTGGAAGAATAAATAAAAAGCAATGTTTTTTCTACAGAAGTTCAAAGAACCCACTGATGACAACAAAATGTTGGCAGTATCTCCTGACAGGGACAGTAGATGGTGCAGTAACTAGCAAAGGTAGCAAGAAACTCAACATTAAAACAGATGAAGAATACAAAGAACTGCAGATGCATTCACCCTGAATTTCATAATTAGCTGAAGACTCGACTAGTAATGTGTGTGACTACTAGCATGCACTACTGTTGATAATAAATCTGAATATATCACCTCTGTAAATATAGTTGCAAAATTAATATGCATTTAACAACTTTCACTGTCAACTTACAGACTTTATTTAATGATTCCGCAGAAATGTGATGTATTTTTAAGATAAACAGTGACATACAAAACATAAATGCGCAAATAAAAGCAAAATGGAACAACTCCAAAATGGTTTAAAGTAGAGAAATACAAACAATGCAAACACTTATGTGCTGTAGAAGAAATATCAAATGGCTAAGTTACAAAAGATGAGTTGTATGTAAAACACATAGCAGGTGATAAAAGGTTCCACCAAAAATTAAATGAATCAAAAGAACACAGCCGCTTTCCATTTCGAGACTCAACAGTAGGTTAACGGTCTCGTAAAAGAGTATGCGCCACTTTCCGGTTTGAGACTACACACTATAACAAAAGCGGAAAGCCCTAATCAAGCAGAGAGGATGTGACCCATAAATATATACAAAGTACGCTGAACTAGAGCAAGATTAAACTCCTTACCACTGCAGTGCGCTACACCTGTTCTTGTTTTGGTAACCACCTAAACTTGAGAACCTCAAATACAGCTCATACTTTCCATACAGAAAGCTACACCAAAGCTCAGATGCTAGTGCAAAACCGGCGTTTGGTAGAGCTAAATAATCTAAAGCCAGGCATTTAAGGCACATTGTGTCAAGTCCGTATCCCATTTAAATCACACTGAAACAGGACATGCAAATTAATCTGTTTGGATACCTCAGTCTTAAGACCAGCTGTGCACTTTTCAACCCTCGAGATAACCGGAAAGGACATTTCTGCCTCCCACTACAATGTCTACATCATTCCAACTATAAAAACATATCAGCATTCTGTATTCTTTCACAAGTCTTCCCCACCCCAAAAGTGCCTGCAAAGTCTTTCTGGCAATTAAAGTTGCTACTAAAGAATCTACAATCTCAAACCTTCCAAGTAAGGCTATAAACAAGTTTCTCGGCGCTTACATTTTAATAAATTACTAACGGTCCACCTCAGCTAACCGCCTCAGACGGCACAAGCAAAACTTCATTATATCCAGACGCTTTGCAATACAAGGAAACAAACCCAGTAAATACCAATAGCACTGCTTTTACAACGAAACATAGCAAATAGTAACGGATGTTAGCTGTTTCCTAACACCACTGATTGCACCAAGTAACAAAATGCTCGGCGGAAATTAGACCACTAAAAATTTCAGTTCATACCACTCAACTTCAGAGTAAGCTTTCTTCCAGCTGCCCTTCTCAAATAAAAAAAAAATAATAAGTCATACACAATCTGTTGCAGGATATAAATACCACAACCGACCTCTAAACAATAGCAGTTCTTGAGCCAAGGAGAGGAATGCAGAATTAACGGGAACTCCGAACGCCAGAACTGGTGTTGCTCTCCAACTAATCTCCCTTTAATCCGTGAGTGCAGAAGTAAAAGAGAGGGTTCCAGTAGCAGGTAAAATTTCCAAATATCAGGAAAAAAAGAAAGGAAAATACCTGTCACTGGTCCCTCTATTTATTGAGGGAAAACAAAAGAAAATAAAGTTGGGGGTGGAGTATTATGCAAGTGGTGGCTCTGATTGGCTGCCACCACTTGCTTTATCAACCTCTTTTGAAATCGGATTTTCGACAAACTTTAATGTGAACTTAATGTTACAACATGCTGAATCGTAACTATACAAGTTAAATTACGATTTCAGCATGTTTTACATTAAGCGCAACTATAAATCAGCACTAGAGTTTCTTGCTCTTGTGGAAGGCACTCGGGGGTAACAGCTTGCAATTCATATATTCTCATGGCGTGCTCGGGTGTAAGCACAGAGACGCCATGAGAAGGTACTCGGGGTTAATGAGTTATAACTAAAAATTATGTTATGCAGAACAAGAACAACAGATGTATTCCAATATTAAACACAGAACCAGGTGTTAACAACAAAAAAGTTCTGTCAGCTGATAGTATGTTAGTTCTCCCATACAACAAGGATGCCTTGACAATTACATCCATAGTTCACAACACTTGGAAGACAATTTTTGATCAAGACACTATGAACATCCTAGGATTGTTTCCTAGAATTACCTATAGTAGGGGTCCTAACATTAAAAACTTACTGGAGCAGCAACAAACAAAAACAAGAGGTTTAGTCTCCAAAATATCAAAGTGTAATGCTTGTAAGGCCTGTACATTTATTAATACAGGTCCATATGTTGCAACTGATGGTTATTATCGTACCCCTCCACGTCCTGGTAAATGCAACTGCAACACCAAGATGGTGATCTACTTAGCTATCTGTATGTCCTGTCCTGTTTTCTATGTGGGAAAAACCACTAGGAAACTCAAGGAAAGGATATTAGAAAATAGAAGAGACATCAAGAAAGAGAAAAAAAGAGAATAATGCATTATATATGCATTCTAAGAACTGTAATAATTTCAAAAATGTTCTGTTCTTTGTCATCGAGAGTGTTTGATTATGGTAGGGGTGGTGACTTGAACCTATACCTTGAGAAACTAGAGTCTGAGTGGCAACTAAGAACTAATGCCACTGTTTATCCTGGCATAAATGACAATACCTCATTTGCTCTGGTGTTAAAATAAGGGCACTGGAGATCTGAAAATACTATATTTAAGGTCTGTTTATTCTGGTTCCTTGGTTCCCTAAAAACATACAGTACAATGTAGGTATTATGTAGTGCAACCAGTGTGTATTTTTATTTAATATTTTTACCCAACAATTTTAAATTAGTTATTTTTAACCAAGTTATAAAAAACATATTTTATTAGCACTAGCACTTTATTAATTCACATATAGCAAATTGTTATACATTTATATGTATATTTAAATCTGATTTCTATTGAACACCGCACTTTGCTCATGCTGATGTACTGTCTTTTTAAATAGGTATTCATTCATTTCCCTATGGCACCGATCATGTGACTGTGTTAAGAAGTTTATTTAAGCTTGCATTTGAATTTTAACAGTTACTCTGATGAAGCCCTGGGAGCCACAGGGTGAAAGCGCTTAGTCCTTTTCTGCAATAAAGTTTGTCAAGTATTACCGTTCTGTACGGGTTTGGTGGCGCTTTTTATTTTTATTTAACCAGATTTGAGTTTCCGCTCTTTTGGGTGTTTTTTTCTGTATTTACAGTCTTATATGTAGTTGGCCCTAGGTTCGAGTCCATAACAGGCAGAATATGGCTATAAATGAATGTACTATTTTTCTGTAATTTTATTACAGTACTGTGAATTTTGGGACTGCTGCACTCAGCTAAGCATTGCTCAATCATTTTAAGCTGTGCATAAACATGCTAATGGCTACCAATGTTTGTGCAGTGCTAGGCCACGCCAAAACCTTGGTTCTGTGGGCTATGCGCTGCTTGGCTTAGCTGGTTTGCACGCCTCTATGAGACATGATGCTTATGTTGCTGAATGATGTGTAAGGGCAGAAAAAGAGTCTATATTAAGCCCAACAGGTGGGAATTCTACAACAATCATTGGAGTTCATTCAACTGTTGGAATGGTTGGCAGTGTTAGTGAAGGTGTACGCTTTTGGGTGCAGAGGTGGGGCATTCAGGACTCCAGGGTCAGGGTAGAGCTCCTTATTAAAAACCATGAACCTCGGCTGATGAAGGGCAGATTCCAGGGCTCAGAGTGCAAGGCAGAGGCCTGAGACCTCACTAGTGCTACTGGTATCCCCCCGCACAGGTGTATATGTAAGTGAACACACGTGTAGACTTATGTATGTCAACAAGATAGACAAGTTCATGGGTATAGATTTCTCATGTGGGTATATGTACACAATTTTTTGGGATATTGATGCCCACAAATTATACTTTTCATTAGTCTTATTTTAGCTATCGACATGATTGTTTTTTGGTGTTCATTTTTCATTTATCAGCTTATTTTTCTTCATTAATTTTTGGATAGTGCTGTTATAGCAGATATTTTCGAGTGAGTGCTTACAAATTTCATTAGTTTCGCCATCTGTCGAGGTTCTACATTTCCTTTATTTGATAGGGTATAGATGACTCCATGGTGTTTGTATTCGAGTGCTAGTGTGAGTGAATGATTCACCGTGGGAGACATCTGGTGGTTCTGGCTTATTTTTGTAGGAGACATCAGTGGAGATTTTTCCACGGGACCACCATTTGATACTGCCACGGCTGTTAGTAGCATTATCAATTTTTGACACTGTACTAACTATGGATCATTATGCTTGACGTAACATCAGTCTTAGCTGGAATTTATTTTACCTAACAGGGTCACACTCTTGAGTAATGGACATTGGTCAATTATGGTTTTATTTCAAAGATTTCGATATATTGTTACAATACATCGACTTTTATTCAGATGACATTACTATTTTTATAATGATGTATAAATGTGAGATTAGAGCATATGTTTTAATGTTTTATACATTTTTTAAAAAATCTCTATCACTGTAATATTGGATTTACATCATTTCCTGTTTATGACTATAAAACCAGGATGTTGGGAGGCATCCTGGTTTTCTGAGGAAGTTCACGTTAACAATAAAGTGAAAGAAAGCGCTAAAATTTATCTGGCTTTGTAGCTGCTTTCGATTTTCTTACGGTCGCTTATTTTTTGGTCTTTTTAGGTGAGCAGTGTTGTCACTATTTTGACGACCTGAAAAGGAGGAAGAGGGGAACCCTAAACACCTGGGTCCAGGAAGCTCGAGCTAGGAAGGCTCCACAAGTCTAAGTATATTTTCCTCTGTCTAACCAATATGCAAGCTGAAGGTCTGCAAAACAAGTATGCATAATGATTTGCTTCTCTCGCAACAGCTGCAGCTGAGAAGGCTTTCAATGTCAAGTGCTATGCCGGGCACCTGACCAGGCTGCATCATGAGCATGTTAAGTATGTATTGAGTTGGCCAAAAGTAGTGTAATAAGCAAGAAAGGGTAAAGCATATACTGCAATAAAGTATACACAAGAAAAACTGTACTGCAATGAATGGGGATGTAGAACTGTCATGCAATAAATGGGTAATTAGAGCTGTAGAGCAATACATGAACAATAAGAACTGTACATCAATAAGGCATTAGCAATGCCAATAATAGTAGGCAAAATGTTGTTTAGCAGAATTGTATTTTGTCAAAACCACTGCAGTAAAGCTGTATGCACTGATTGTCTATGGTAAGGTTGCTGCAGTGTGTGACACTAATAGCTGCAGCCTGCAAATCCAATGGTCTCCAAACTGTACTGCTCAACCTCAGTGTCCCAGGTGGTCTCCAGGGAAATATCAGTCACAGTGCTCTCACTTCCTCAGACAGCAGGTAGTAAAGGTACACGAAAGTGATGTAGCCCAGTCCATGGGCAGATACTGTGTGTGGACTTCACAGGTATTTCAAACCAATAACAAGAAAATGTGTGCACTAGCACTGTTGATTCTAAAATACAGCTTTTTTCATATGTGCAGTATGGCTGTATTCCATGCATGTGTGTACTACTATCACTGCAGTCTACTACAACACTGTAATAGTACTAGTAAGCTAGAGGAATGTCCTTGTAACCTGTATTGCTCAATTCATAGTATAGTTCCATGTGATTTCCAGGCAAGTATCAGTCACTCAACAGTCAGCAGTGACTTGGTAGCTCAGTCTGTTAAATGCTTTGTATGCAGTACATTTTGCCACACACATTCCTGGGTTTGAATCCAGTGGTACATAGCACTAGCTTTTCAGCATCACGTAAAACTCACATTTTCTCTCTCACCAAGAGCAAAAGAAATATATGGGTGAGGTGGCCCATGTTATGAGCAGATAGTGTTTTCAGATTTCACAGAATTTTAATATCAATACCATGAATGTGTTCATCAGCATTGTTGAGTCAAATAAAGCTGTGTAATCCCAGTATGGCTGTATCCTTTGCATGTCTACACTAGGTTGCTGCAGTCAATTATTATATGATTTGCAGATGTCCCCTGCAGTCACAGATATTGGGTTCTAATCCCATGCCTGCCAAATAAGGCAGGACGCCTGTTTAGTTTACTTACTGTACACAAACATGCCTCTCAAGTGTCACAGTTTCTCATAATGTAGTTAAAACTGCCTAATCCATATGTCACAATATTAGCAGATAAAATTAAATACCAAATCCATTTACAGCACATCTGAGTAGTTATGTAAATCAACATTATGTGAAACTGTTGTGTAGTGGTGTACCTGCATTTGTTACTACTTAGCCCATATTGACCCATGCTAACACCATGAGAGGCATGTATGTGCTACATTAGTTATAGGAGAACTTTAGTCACTGTAGTCAAAGCTGATGCTGCATACCTGTAGAGCACATATTTCAGTGTATTGAGGGATATAGGCTGGAATGTCAGTAACGGAAATTTTCTCTCCCCCCACCCCTTCTCTTCATTTATTTATTACCGTTATCATAATGATTTAATATTGACATAGTTTGTTACACTAATTACATTTTGGAAAAACGTGGTTTGTTGCTAAAATGTTTTATTATGCTGTAATAACATATTTTGTTAAACATATGGGAAAACTGGGTTGATTATTATGTTTTACTATGATGCAATATTAATGTATTTGTTAAACTAACTTTTATTGGCCCTATGGTTTACTTTTTACTGGCATGCTGTTACCATACTAACTGTAATGTTACTTAATGTTGTGTTGCACGTTACACATTAATATGTATTTGGATGAATACATATGATGTCCAATTCTGTTAGTAATAACCAAGCCAATGCTAGTATTAACTGTAACATATTGCTATACCTTATATCCCCACACCACGTCAATGTAGGCTTGTTCCGGCTTATCCCCCTACCTTGCCTCACCCGGCTGTGGCACTGGGTCCCAGCATGTCTGGGATCCAGACCGGTGTTGCCCCCTCTGCTGCCCCTACAATGCCGGTGGTGTTGGGTAGTTCTGCCCCAGGGGATGGGGCTAGCCTCCATCTGGGAGCGGTGGCAGAGGAGGGGTCGCCACCCATGCGGAGCTGCCGGTCCTGATGCGTGATAGCCCACTGTGGCTATGACTGCCTCCTGTGCCAGATTGAGGGCATGCTGGCCACCCTGGTGGGGCAGCCTCTCCCTGGTGACCAGCCTCCAACACAGTCACTCTCAGGGCAGTGAAGGAGCAGTGTTGACAGTTCCATGGGTGGCAACGTGAGTCACACTGCTGCAGTCCGTGAGGTACATGGGACATGGACTCCACAACACCCTCCCTATCCAAGGTGTTCACCCCCCTCATGTGTCACACAACGCCCGTCTGCTGTCTTGTCTGTTTGCAAATGCATCCTCGCCAAAAAAAAAAGCACCTGGTCCCAAAAAAAAAAAAACATCTCATACATAGCTCTCCATTTCGCACACGTATCCACTGGACACACGCAATTCAGTCCAGTTGGCTTGACAACACAATTATGTTGTCCTCACCCCTCTCTCTCTGGGGTTTGAGAACCTAAATTCATCCACAAATTCTGTCAAAGTGCACAATTGTTGCCGTACATGACATGGACAGCTGTTTTTTTCCTACACCCCTCCTGCACATCACTCACTACCTTTTAGTATGTTTTCCCTCTGCTTGCCCAATCTCACCAGTTTCCCAATCTCAATCTCCCCTTTTTTACTTTTCTTTATGATTTTAAATGCGGAGCTGCACAACACGCCATGTCTCGCAGCTTTGCTAAGCTCAGGTAAACAGAGCTATAATGACTCTACGTGTTTCTAACATTGTAAAGCACATACACAAAATAAACACCTCTGCCATGTTTCGAACCCGAGCCCATTACACCTGCAGCAGACTGCAATAACCTGCCATGCCACGAAACACTTAATTAAAACAGGTGGTTTAAACAAAACATAGTAATCGCCAATTAAGAGTCATTAGGTGTGTTTCAGCAGAGCTGCATGCCGCAACGCACAAACAAAAATAAAAAGTAATGGAGAAAATGGGAGTGTACCTTGGACTCTGGTACAATACACCACTAGCCAAAGACCTGATAATGGATGTAACTGACACAGAGACCTGATAATGGATGTAACTGACACTTGTGATAGCAGATAAATGTGCCCTTTTATCAGCAACATGTAGAAACTCACCTGCTAAGGCATTCATGGCAAAATACATATTCAGCTGGGACTCTGATGCAGAAATACAGTGGATGTAAAAAACTTTACACGCCCCTATTAAAATGTCAGGTTTTTGTGATATAAAAAGTGAGACCACAATAAATAATTTCAAAACTTTTCCCACCTTTAATGTGATCTATAACCTGTACAATTCAATTGAAAACAAATCTGTTATGGGAAAAAATATAAAAAATAAATGTACAATATGCTGGTTGCATAAGTTTGCACACCCTTAAACTAATACTTTGTGTGTGTGCACATCCTTAAACCAATACTTTGTTGAAGCTCCTTTTGATTTAATTACTGCATTCAGTCTTCTTGGGTACACACCTGCCATCAATTAAAGAGACTCTGATAAACCCCAAATAAAGTTCAGCTGTCCTAGTAGAATTTTTCTGACATTTACTCAGTTGCCTGCTACAGCAAAATCCATGGTTTACAGAGGACTTAAAAGAATCAAAGGGATCTCGCTGTTGAAAGGTATTAGCCAGGAGAAGGGCACAAAAATTTCCAAAGCATTGGATATACCATGGAATACAGTGAAGACAGTCATCAAAAGAAAATATAGGACAACAGTGACGCAAAGAACTGGACGCCCTTCCAAAATTGATGAAAAGACAAGACGAAAACTGGTTAGGAGGCTGCCAAGAAATTTACAGCAACACTGAAGGAGTTGCAGGAATTTCTGAAAAGTACTAGTTGACTTACATGCGACAACAATCTCCCACATTCTCCGTATTTCTGGACTATGGGGTAAGGTTGCAAGACTGAAGCCTTTTCTTACACAGAAAACATCCAGGTCCGCTAAAATTTGCAAAACAATACATCAAGTCTCCCAAAAGCATGTGGGAATGTGTGTTATGGTCTGATGAGACCAAGTTTGAACTTTTTGGACACCATTCCAAAATGTAACATTTGGCACAAAACAACACTTCACGCCACCAAAAGGACACCAGCCCCATGGTGAAGCATGGTGGTAGCAGTATCATGCTTTGGGGTTGCTTTTCTTCAGCTGGAACTGGGGTTTAAGTCAAGATGGAGGGAATTATGAACAGTTCCAAATACCATTCTTTTTTGGCCCAAAACCTTTAGGCATCTGTAGAAAGCTGAAGATGAAGAGGAATTTTACCTTTCAACACAACAATGACCCCAAGCATACATCCAAATCAACAAAAGAATGGCTTCACCTTCACCAGAAGAAAATTAAAGTTTTGGAATGACCCAGCCAGAGCCCAGACCTAAATCCAATAGAAAATCTGTGGAGGACCTAAAGAGGGCTGTGCACAAGAGATGCCCAAGCAATCTGACAAGACTTGGAGTGCTTTTCAAGGAAGAGGGGGCAAATACTGCCAAATCAAGATGTGCCATGTTGATGGTCTCCTACCCAAGAATGCTGAATGATGTAATTAAATCAAAAGGTGCTTCAACAAAGTATTTAGTTTAAGGGTGTGTACACTTCTGCAACCAGCGTATTAATGCTTTTTATTTTTTATATTTTCCCCCCTAACCGATAGGTTTGTTTTTCAATTGAATTGTACAGGTTTATAGGTCACATTAAAGGTGGGAAAAGTTTTGAAAAGATTTACTGTTGTCTCATTTTTTTATATCACAAAAACCTGGCATTTTAACAAGGGTGTGTAACCTTTTTAAATCCACTGAACATCCATATAAAGTCATGCACATACCGATGGATGTACCAGTAAATGTATGTCACAGCATTTATGTGTACACACATATCTTGCAAATACACACTGTAGCAGTGACTCAATAGCTCAGTCAGTTAAATGTCTTGCATACTGTACATTTTGCCACACACAGTCCTGGGTTCAAATCCAGTGTTGTACTGCATTTAAATTACATTACTGTGAAGACAGCAATTTTGCATTCATTATCCACACAAACCATTAAGTAAATAACTGCTTTTCACTGCTGGAAGGTCACAGGCCAGCAGGTAGAGACACATCACATATCTGTATAGTATTTACTATATGTCACCTAGTACTCTGCTACTGACACTATTGCCCAACATACATACCTTAAAAACATGCCATAATTGGAGTGACAGGGGTACTCTCACCCTGGCTCTGCTTCGACAACAAGGCTGACACAGATACACCTACACTTTGTTGTCTTCCGAAGTGTTCACACCCACTGCCTATGTCTATTAACTGCAGCAGCAGCTAAAACCTATGGTACACACATCTCTATGTAAAGGTTTCTGCTAGACTTACCCTCTACAATGATGTAGTTTCCTCACCCCAGTAATGTCTACCTCAGCAGCTGAGAAAGGGGCCCTGCTCTACATGAAGGACATATATTCACAGTGGTTGCATGTCATTGGCTAATGCAACTCAGCTGTTTTGGCTGCAACTAGCATAGCAGACTCACAGACTGGTTTAAAAGGCAATTACCTACTAATAAGCAGCATGTTAAAATGCAAGCAGCTGGCTATGGACAAACATTCTGTATGAGCTCACCTTTGAGGCACAATAGTAGTAGCACATTTCAACAGAGGAGTACTGCATCCACCAGGTATGTAACTGTTTTTTGCGCATAACAGGATGCAGACGGGGGTACAGGAGGTATGGGGAATAAGGAGTACAGCAGTGAGCCTGTCTTCTACCTGTGGTAATTACATGGCACTGATACCCTGCCATCTTAAAAGTACAGGGGACATAGAATATATCAGGGTTGCATTGTCTCTTGTCACTGTGGCACACCAGTGTTGTTGGACGCCCCAATATAGTGGTCATAATAGCACACTGCTATTTGTCTGGCACTGGTCTTAGGACATATCGCTGGGTGGTTGGTCTTAAGGGACACACCACAGTGGACTGGAGTGTTGTCTGTAGGATCTTACAGCAGAATCTTTCATGGCACACAGGGAACTACCTCAATAATGATACTATCTCGGTTATATCCACACACATGGTATGTATATAGAATATAGCTTTGGGGTATGACGGTGGGCAGGCAGTGGATAAAGTACAGTTTTGTACCTACCATAAATGTAGATGTTCGAAGATCCACATTGCTGCAGTCATAACCTATGGGTAGTCCGCTGTCCTCGGTCGGCCCGAATACCAAAGTGTTAGGCTGGCGCCGGGTCATGGTCGCCAGATCTGACGCCAGTATGCCGTGGTGGTACTAAAGCGCATGACCGACGCCATATCCTCAGTCTTTCTTGCCCCAGATGTCAGAAGGCCCTAAAAGAAAGGCCATAGCCAAAAAACAGAAAAAACATCCAACCACCCATGGACAAACAATATTTACAACCCAAACCACACAACCACCCCAAACTACAGCGGGGAAGGAGGGAGGGTTGACTGCAGCAATGTGGATCTTCGAACATCTACATTTATGGTAGGTACAAACTGTACTATGTTCTTCATCTCACATTGCTGCAGTCATAACCTGTGGGTAGAATCCCAAAGCAAAGGTAAAGGGAGGTTGGCAAAATCATAAAGCATTGGGAGCTGCTAACATGCCCTGTAAAACTGCAGTGGCAAACCCAGCCCTAGACTTGGAATAAAGAGGGAGATGGTAATGTTTGGAAAAAGTGTGCACTGAACTCCAAGTAGCTGCCTCCAAAATATCTTTAGTAGCTACACCCCTTAAAAGCAGTACAAGTGGCAGTAGCCCTAGTGGAATGCGGTCTGATTCCAGCTGGAACCTCCTTACCATGATGAGAATAACAAAAAGCAATACAATGGCCAATCCACTTAGAAATAGTTTGTTTGGAAACAGGTTTCCTGAGAGCCCAAAGCAAAGAAACAAACAACTGTTGAGACTGTCTGAACCCTTTAGTTCTGTCCAAATAATAACGCAACTGCCTGTGAATATCCAAAGAGTGCAAAATTTTCTCCCCTTTATTTTGGGGATCAGCATAAAATGTAGGCAAATGAATAGATTGGTTCAAGGCCACATTTGAAACAACTTTAGGCATAAAGGTAGGGTTAGTACGCAGGGATACCCTATCCTTATGAAAAATCAGGAAGGGTTCAACTGCCATTAGAGCCTGTAATTCAGATACCCTTCTAGCAGACGTAATGGCCAACAAAAAAGCAGTCTTCCAAGACAAAAACTTCAACTCAGATGTAGCTGCAGGTTCAAAAGGTGGTAAAGTGAGTTTTTCCAACACAAAATTGAGATCCCAGGAAGGAGTATGAGCTCTACGTGGGGGTCTTATGTTCTTTGCCCCTCTAAGAAATTGCTTAAACAAAGGATGAGAGAATAATGGTGGGTCACAGTCATAGTGAGCAGAAATGGCTGCAGCATGAACTTTTACAGAGGAGAAAGACAAACCTTTGTCTAGTAAATCTGTAAGATACTGAAGTGAAACACTCAAATTAGGTACTAAAACATCAAAGCTCTTTGCTTTGCTCCAAAGAAAAAATCTCCTCCATTTATCCGCATAAACTTTCCTTGTACTAGGCCGCCTGGCCTCCAAAATAACATTCAAAACTTGTTGAGGAAGCTGCGACCCTCCAGGGTCTAGAACAGAATATGCCAGGCTGTCAGATGCAGGGACTGTATCCTGACATTGAGGAAGTGATTGCCTGCCTGGGACAAAAGGTGTGGAATTGATGGCAAAGGCCAAGGAGGCTCCCGTACTAAACTCCTCAGCAGAGGGTACCAGTGCTGACGTGGCCAATCTGGAGCTATTAGAATCATGGAAGGCTTGTCCTGTCTGACCTTCAAGAGCACCTTGGGAAGGAGAGGCAGAGGAGGAAAGGCATAGACGTGAAGATTGCTCCAACTGAATGATAGAGCATCCACTTTCCAAGCTTTTGGATGAAACATCTTTATGCAAAACCTTGGCAGCTGGAAATTTAGTGGAGAAGCGAACAGATCTATGTCTGGAGTCCCCAAATCACTGTCAATTGTCGAAATACATGAGGATCCAATTTCCACTCGTGGGGATCCACCATCTGTCTGCTCAAAACATCCGCTAAGGAGTTCTGTGCTCCTGGCAGAAACCTTGCCTGAAGAGTGAGGTGCAAACTGAGAGCAGTCTCCCACAAAATCATAGCTTGCCTGCAAAGAGGGTGCGAATGGGTTCCCCTTGCTTGTTGATGTACCACATGACAGTTGTGTTGTCTGTTTGAATCAACACTTGTCCTGGGTGAAGTAGATCCTTGAAAGCCATCAATGCAAATTGGACTGCTAACATCTCCTTCATGTTGATATGCAAATGTTGAAGTCTGGCAGGCCACGTGTCTTGAACCCATTTTCCATTGAGGTGTGCTCCCAAGCCTTGTCTGAGGCATCTGTCGTTAAGATCTGACTCGCTTCTGGTCGGGTCACAGAGAGTCCCTTGTTTAGGTGACATTCCTGAGCCCACCACAAAAATTCCTTTTGAATGCAAGGTATTATCTGAATGACAGTGTCCAAATCGTGGCAGTGTTGAGTCCATACACTTTTGAGATACCATTGTAGCTTCCTCATATGCAGTTTGGCATTGGGAAGCACCAGAATACAAGATGCCATGAACCCCAAGGTTTGAAGGACTGTCCTTGCAGTCAGCCTGGAGCGTAGAGACAATTGGTGGAAGTAAAGGGTAAGATTTCTTTGCTTGTCCGGGGTCAAAAACGCCATCTGAGAGGCTGTATTCAGTCTCACACCCAGAAAGCACATGTCCTGAGAGGGTACTAGACTGGACTTTATTTCGTTCACAGAATACCCTAGGCACCTTAACACTGCCATAACATACTGTAGATGGTGAAGTAGCTTGTCTTTGTCTTGAGCAAGAATCAGGCAACCGTCCAAATAAGGATAAATTTGTATTCCTCTTAACCTTAAGAAGGCTATCACCGAGCCAGAACCTTTGTGAACACCCTGGGCAGTAGATAAGCCAAAGGGCAATGCAGAGAACTGATAATGTAAAGCCCCAGCCCGAAACGCAGGGAATCTCCTGCAGCTGGGCCTGATAGGAATATGTAGATAAGCCTCTTTGAGATGCAGAGTTACCATCCAGTGATCTTTGCCTAGCAGAGGCAGAAGTTGTTGTAGTCAACATTTTGAATTTTGGAATGTCCAGGTATGTGTTGAGAATAGACAAGTCCAGAATTGGCCTCCAAGTGTTTCCTTTCTTTGGTACAAGAAACAGACGAGAATAAAATCCTAGGCCCACTTCTGACGGATGGACCTGCTGGATAGCCCCCATTTGTAAAAGTAAAGAAATCTGTTTGTGAGCCTCCACCTTTGCTGAGGAGGAACGCCTGGCATGCCTTTGAAAGGAGGCAATGTGTGGAAATAAAACTTGTAGCCTCGGTTTATAATGTCCAACACCCATTTGTCCTGGGTGACTAAAATCCAATTTTGTCTGAAAAGAGCCAACTTTCCTCCCAGAGGAGCTGCCAGACAGGAAGGATCGGGCAGCTAAAGATGCAGGTCATTGGGTCTGTTTCCAAAGGACTGGCCCCTGCCCTCACCTGTAGACTGTGCAGGGGAACTCCACGCCCTAGGCCTGAAAAACCCTGTGCATGAGCTCTGCCCCTACCACGCCTAGATCTGCCCCTAGACTGTAAATCAGAAGAAGGGTAAGCCCATCCCTTAGTAGGCCAATTTCTGCTAAACTTAGGGGGCTGCACCTGTAAAAAATCCTTAACAGTCTGCATAGACTTAGCTTTGTCTTCCATTTTCTTCAAGACTGACTCCACAGGAGAACCAAACAAAACTTCAGACTGAAGGGGAGCATCCAACAATGCAGCTTTAACATGCTCTGACAAGTTCTGATCCTTAAGCCAGGCGTGCCACTTATCAACTGACCCAGTGGCAGCCACCCTGGAAGAAGCCTGTAAACCATCAAAACCACACTGTAAAGAATGCTTACCCACCTGATCAGAGGCATGAACCAAATCCTGTAATTCTTTACACTCTATGCCCTCTGCTAAAGCATCTACCTTAGATTTTAACTGACTAAGGAGAAAATTCTGGTACTTCAGCATATGAAACTGGCAATTCAGAGCCCTCATTGCAAGAGTGGAAGAGGTATACACTTTTACCCCACCTATCCAAAGCTCTAGAGTCTTTATCCATAGGAACTGGATTCTTTACAACAGAAGCCCTGACACCCTTAGGTCCCTGGCTAATAGTTTCTGGGTCAGCCCTTGGGCTCTTATACAAATATTTATGAGCCTCTGGCACTCTGTAATACCTGTCTGGCTTAACCGGCAGGAGGCAAGAATCTGGATTAAGGGAAGCCTCAGAGAAAACATCCTGAACAACATCCAAAACAGGAGGAATAGCCAAGGGCCTATGCTGTGGTAAAAACAAGAATTCCCTAAACCTCTTTCGGGAATCTGAGAAATCCTGACCTTCCCATTTAAAATGCTCCCTCATAGAATGCAGGGTTTCTGAAAAGAAAATCCTCTGGAGGGGAAGCAGAAGGACTAGAATCCTCCTCGCCTGAATCAGAATAAAGGGGAAAATCCAAAATGTCTTCAGTCAAGACTCTGAGTAATCTGAAGAATGTTCCAATCCTTCCACCTCTGGCTCCACCCTAGGCCTCTTATCTGGAGGGGGCATAGAACCTCTGATCAAGGTAATCAAATCTTCTGCCATTTTAAGCATGTGTTTTTAGGTACAGAACCTGCAGAACTAGGATTGACGCCAGAGGAAGACAAACCAGGCCTGGCCTTGTAAGGTACCTTAGAGACAGAGGGAGAAGGCCTAACCACCTTATGTAAAGAAAAGAGTACAGCAACCTGAGAGGCCCCCTCAGCCTGACCCAACTCCTGAGAGGCCACATCTTGCAAAATTAAAGGCTCCCCTGAGACTCAGCTGAAACCTCGCTGGATCCACAGATTCCACCGTAGTTTCTAAAGAACCGGCGTCCGAACGGACGACTCATCCTGCTTGGACTTTAACGATTTTTCCTTACGCTTTAGCGGTAGCGGCGCCGGAGAAGCCGACGCATATTGTAATTACACCGCCACCAAGACAAGCCTAGCAGAATCTAACTCCACGCTTAATGGTGCGCTTATTAAATCTAGCACAAAGCTTTACACTTGACTACGCTGCGCTCAGGCCCCAAGCAAGGAATACAAAGAGAGTGGTAATCCCTATGAGGTATCTGTTTCCCACAAGAAATACAATTATTCACTTTTTCTGACATCCGCTTTAACTGAGGCAAGAAAAGACAAAAAATTTCCCAACGGGTACTTAGCCCAACTTGGTTTTCGGTCTGAAACTCAGAATTTGGGTTTCAGGACGCCGAACGGCACTTGCAAACGCTGCTTCTGCTTCGGACCATGCTGCAAGAAAGACTAAGGATATGACGCCGGTCATGCGCTTTAGTACCACGGCGCACTGACGCCAGATCTGAGCGACTCATGACCGACGCCAGCCTAACACTTTGGTATTTAATGACCGAGGACAGCGGACTACCCACAGGTTATGACTGCAGCAATGTGAGATGAAGAACATCTGCACAGTCAGTATGCCACACATACCCAGTCCACCCAGGCCTCATATATGGGACAGTCAGAGGGTGGAGACAGTGAACAGGCCATTGTGGCAACTATGGCATCAGTGAGTATAGACAGTGGCCATAGCCAGAGAGCTGGCGAGTTCCACACAGGTAGACTGTCAGGGTGCTAACAGGAGGACTGTTGTATGTCCAACACCTGTTGCAGGTGTCACATCAATGGCCACTCAGCACATGTTTTGGGCTGTCATGGAGGCACAAGCACATTCTGAATGGAACACGCATGCTTAGGGTTATGGATTCAGCACAGTCTAACATCCCTGACTGCCTCCACTGCATTTGGGACACCATAGAACAGTTCACTAATGCAGTGGACAGACAGTGGGTTGAGACAGCATCTGCCTTGGTTGCACATTGCCCATGCTGGAACATGTGGCTGGAGTTGGGTGGACCCATGGACGAGGGTCAACAACATCATCTGCTGAGAGTCCACGAATCATGCACAGTTACGCCCCATAGTGGCAGTACATCCAGCACTACAAAGGGGAGTGTGCTGTCCACACCATGCATGTGGCAGGCCATGGACATGTGGTCCTAGGCAGTCCCACGGAGGACATGGTCCCATCGACATCAGCCACAGTCATGTACTAGCACCGGCCTGACCTTGGCCATGGTGGTGCAAGTGCAACTCCTTGTGGAGCCAGTTCTCATCTTCAGGGCCAGAGACGTGAATTATCAAACTCTACCATGTATGGTCCAAAGCTGTCCAACATATATATTTATATGGCTAGCACTGAGCTCGACTGTGTACACACACACAGAAACACCACTGTCACATGGTCACCTACAGACACACATGGCATCTCTCTATTCCCCATCTAACCCACTCTCCTTCCTGACTCTACACATGCTGTCAACTGTTTACAGCAGCCTAGGCCTCCAACACCCCCACACATCAACCTGTGTAAGTGATGATACCTGTGCCACATCCCTGTCATTTTTCCCATCGATGCAGGGGAATGAAGCAATGTATCTGATCTACAGGGTGACTATACTACTTGACATGTACTTGTGTAATACAGTACTGTTTTGCATGCCACATATAGTAGTCACAAACATATACTGTATGCTGGCATGTGTCAGCGCATATGCAACATACTTTTGTGGATGTTATGTTGCAGGATGCTGTACTGGCGGTATTATTATACAAAGACAGGTATGTCACAGACCTGTGTATGTCTCTATTGCAGGAATCGGAGGGGATAACCCATAGACACACTGACACTGAAGCGGCACAGCATGGCATTGCAGCACGGCAGAAATATGACCTCAGCAAGGTACAACAGTATATGTGCATGGTTCCATAGGTTCACATCTGTATGACAGTCTACCAAGGACAATGGCACTGGTCAGAGTACACATGCATTCATAACTTGTGATAAGGTCTGCTACAGGGAAAGGTGTGACCTTGCTGGTGTGCATATGCTGCCTATCTGTAGGGAGCATAGTACATTGCTCACTCACTGAAAGGGCATTCATCTACTAAGTGATCGCTAGTACTACATGCTTGTGTGAGACATTTGTCTAGCAGACAAACACACCCTTGAAACAGACCCTGCCTAATCGGTACACAGAGGACCTAAGAACATGCTGTTTGTTTGGCTGTGTGGCCGTCATCTCAACACACAGCATCTGCCCGAAGTCCCTCTTGTACGCATGTAATATGTGCTGGTCCTGTACCAAGGGGTATACAGATGTCTCTGTTTGTGAGGGATGTATGGCCATTATGCTAGTTAAGTTCACATGCCAAGGCCCCAAACATGATACATACGCGGTAACAGCCTCACACACAAATAAGGCCACATTCAGGCAAGCACCACATCCACTTACTGCATACAGGGCACGCCAAGGCGCACACATACTACAAGCTGGCTCTATGCAAATTACAACACTTATGTACTGGCTTCTACTACAGATCATAATACCCGATGCACGAGCACAACTCATGTCTGCTAGTACTATCAGTTTAGAACATATAATGCTTGTTGAGATAAGCAAGCCTTGTTGTGGGTCAGTCATTTGGGGAGCCACAACACCCGCTACAAATAAAATGATGCAAAACCCAAACTATATTTACTTTACATAGGTTATCATACATATGCCATATGGATACACACACACACCATGTTAAGGCACAGTGATTAGAACCTCTAGATATCAGAATACTTATCGCGACATGCCATGACTTAAGTCTTGTTACTACATTGTCAGCTGGTAGTCTTAAGGTGGCCGGGACATCAGCAGGTCTTGTAGAACAGGGCTGTGTGGAAGCCAGCAGCAAGTTACAGGGCCTTAAAGTTCATAACCATTGCAGGATGTCTGTTGTTTTGCAGGGGTGTATACTCTTACACACACACACACACACACACACACACACACACACACACACCAAGTAGCCTGGAGTGAGATTAGAACACCTACCTATCTAGTATTATGCACTATATATCACAGTTTTTATCGCGACACACCAAGGTGTAAAATCTTGCTACTACACTGTCAGCTGGTAGTCTTAAGGTGGACGACATCTGCAGAACTTGTAGAATAGGGCAGTGTTGAAGCCAGCAACAAGTTATGGGCCCTAAAAGTACATAATCACTACTTTTTTTTTGAAAAAAAAGCCTAAAAAAATGTATGAAAGTCCCCCTCCCTGGAAATCGCTTATTGTTGCAAAAGAAAATATACATATTGCACCAAGTGGGTACAAATTTATCAGTTTAAATATCTACATTACAAATCTTCTGTTAGCAGGAATGTCCATCTATAATAAACACCAATTTCTTATTTAAAGGGGGTGATTTAAAATATAAAAAGATACAGACTATAACACATGAGATAAAACATATAACAGCAAAGTCATCTATGTGCAGAAGAAATGAAGAATGTACTCATCACAAGGGTATACCTCAAACACCTCTCAACCTATCAGCAGAAGAATTCTGGACAAAGCCAAAAATAATGGGGGGGGAACAAGGGCTGGATGTCAGGAACAGATTTTAAATATCACTCTTATAAACTTAGAAAGTTGCTAGAATGTTTGTATTAGTATGCATTTTCTCAAGGGTATGAAGTCTGAAATGCAAACATGATCATTTAGTGCCTTCAGTCTTCAACAATTTATTAGAAAATCGTAAAATTTTGAGGAGCATTTAAAAAACCTGAGGTATAACTTTTAGTTATGTACTTACCATAACTTCGGATGTATGGGATCCATCTCCACATTCATGACAGATGGGTTCGAGCCGATCCATCGGCCCGACTCGCAACTTATATACTAGCACGGTCTCTCATTGGCTGGGGTACTCCATATCCCAGGATGCACTACACCTGCTTCCCCAGATCTTGTTTGTTCGCTTTCATACACCCATGTAAACACAGAAAACACTATTAGTCACCATAACCAACTAAAGTTCTTCAAGAAAGAACGCAAAGAAAAAAGTGACTACAGCTCCTCTAAATCCAAATGGAAGGGGAAGGAGGGTGGGTAGTATGAATGTAGATGGATCCCATACATCCGGGTTATGGTAAGTACATAACTAAAGATGTAATGGGATCCTATCTCGCCTACATTCATATTCAGATGGGACAGCGCCCTAGCAGCTACATCCCGGTGGCTCATTGGAACACACTCCTGAGAACCGTGGAACCAAAGGAAGCTCTGCCTCGAGAAACCACATCCAACTTGTAATGAGAAATGAAAGTGTGAGAAGTCCAGGTTGCCGCAGCACAAATATCATCTATGGATAACTTGGAGTGAAAAGCTACGGAAGTAGCCATTGCCCTGGTAGAATGAGCCTTGACTGGAAAGGGAAGGTCTTTATTGGCCTGTGAATAAATAAAAATGATACAATCTTTAATCCATTTTGATATGGAGGCTTTTGATACTGGTTGACCCAATTTGTTCGCTGCAAAAGAAACAAACAATTGATTTGATTTTCGCGTTTGAGCGGTTCTATTCAAATAAAAACGTAACTGTCTATGTACGTCCAATTGATGCAAAGTATATTCTGCGTTATTGGAGAATTCTGGGAAAAAAGCAGGGAGTTCTATGGTTTGTTGCAAACAGAAAGAGGAGGCCACCTTTGGAATAAATGCAGGGTTCAATTTCAATGAAACTCTATGTTTGTGGAAAAGCAAATAGGAGGATCAGAACAAAGAGCTTGAAGTTCTGAAACTCGCCTAGCAGATGTTATGGCTACTAAAAAGGCCGTTTTCCAAGACAGAAATTTTAAATCACAAGTAGCAGCTGGTTCGAAAGGACTGGCAGTTAGGGCAGCAAGAACCATATTCAAATCCCAAGGGGGGACAGGATGAGATAAAGGAGGCCTAAGGAGCTAAGCCCCTTTAAGGAAGGCCTTACAAAGTTTGTGAGACATCAATGAAGGTTCAAAAGAAGCATGAAAATTAGAAATGGCCGCTTAGCTGAAACTTAATGGTAGAAACTGAAGAGCCCGACTGAAAAAGGGAGGCTAGAAAATTCAGAACCTCTGATACTGGTGCAGTGAGAGGATCTATACCCGCTCTGAGCCCAGAAAGCAAACCTTTTCCATTTACTGCAATAAAGTTTGATGGTGGAAGGTTTATGAGAAGAAGACAGTATGTGGACCACGTCCGCGGAAAGAGCATTGTCTCGACTAAGGATGGAAGTGGAGTAACCATGCTGCCAACTTCAGGGACCTGAGAGACGGATGAAGCCGTCCTGACTGATGAGTCAACAGGTCTGGCACCGGATCCAGAAACCATGGACCTTCTATCGCATGCCTCTGTAGGAAAGGAAACCAAACTTGACGAGGCCAGGGGCAATCAAAATCATCTCGCCTCTCCATGTAAATGGCCTTCTGTATCACCCTCGTAAGAGGGGAATGGAGGGAAGGCGAGAGAAGACCGGGGCCAAATGTGAGTCAGAGCGTCCCTGGGAATCTGTCCCTGAGAAGGGAACAGTGTGAAGAACTCTCTGCATTTCGCATTGTGAGGGCTGGCAAACAGGTCGCAGCAAGGATGACCCCATCTGTCGAAGATTTTCGCAGCTATACCCTGGTTGAGGGACCACTCGTGGGGTAAAAGAATGGTCCTGCTTAATCTGTCCGCAATCACATTGGACTTCCCCGGTATGTGCGCTGCCATTAGAAAGCGGTTGGTAGCTACCGCCCAGTGCCAAAGTCTCATGGCTTCTCTGCATAGTGGGTAAGACCTGGTTCCACCTTGCTTGTTTATGTACCATACCACCGACATGTTGTCGGATAGGATAGCAATCGACCCTGTGGAGAGCGTGATGGAGAGCTTGGAGTACCAATAGTACCGCCTCATCTCCAGGACATTGATATGCAAATGCGCTTTCCTGGATCTGCCATGTGCCTTGGACCGACCTGTCCAGGTAATGACCCCCACCCTACCTGGGAGGCGTCCGTAGTCACAGTGGCAATGGGACGTTGAGGAATAAAGGATCGCCTGGTCGAGATTTGACTGTAGAACCCACCAACGCAGATCTCGACGGCAACTTTCCGTGATTAAGATTAAGTGGTTCAAGGGAAGTTTCTGATAAGACCATTGAACCGACAGTAGCCATTGTAGAATTCGCATGTGAAGTCTGGCCAAGGAACTAGAAGTATAGTCACGCCATCGAGCTCAATAGTTGCAGGATCCGATGGGCCGGGGCTCTTTGTAAGTGGAGGCAGGATTTGACTTGATCTTGTAAGATCTGAATTCTTGCTGCCGGTAAAAAGGCGCGCATTCTTTTGTGTCTAAGTCTGCGCCATGAAAGTAATACGCTGAGAAGGCTGTAGTACAGATTTTTGCAAATTGAATGTGATCCCCAAGAAACGCCCAAGGTGAACGTGGCTCTGAGCGCTTGGAGTAGTAGATGCTCAAGGTGGCTGTAAGGAGCCAGTCGTCTAGATAAGGAAACACCTGGAATCCCAGACTTCTCAGGTGAGCAGTTACCACTGCCAGACACTTGGTGAACACCCTGGGGCTGTGGTGAGACCAAAGGGCAGTGCTCGAATTGGAAATGACTGACTCGAGGCGAAGCGTAAATGTCTCCTGGACTCTTGAGCTATGGGAATATGATAGTAAGCGTCCTGGAGATCTATTGAGCACATCCATGCATCTTTTTCCAGCAAAGGAAGAATAGATTGAAGAGTGACCATTCGAATTTGGACTTCTTAAAACAATTCAATGAACTGAGGTCCAAAATGGGCCTGAAGTCCCCTGTCTTTTGGTACCAAAATAATTTTGAGTAAGTTCCTGATCCGATCTGGTCGATGGGGACAGGCTGGATGGCTCTTTTCTAGCAGCTTTGACACTTCTAATGCTGCCTGATCCCGCTTGACTGGGTGGTACGTCCGGGATTTCCCTTAAAGAAAGGGGGTTTGTTGAAGGGTATGATATATCCTCCGGTAATGCGAAGCACCCACTGATCGCTTGTTATGGATTCCCAAGCTTGTGGGTGCGCCAGCGACCCGACTGGCTCCGGAGTTGCACAGTCGGGCAACCACTCAGGAACGCTGGTTGTATGAAGAACCAGGAAAGGAATCGCGGTCTCCAGAGTTACGGGGCCTCTGCCACCTCTGGGCGGCGTCTTCCAAATTCCGCCTCTGGAGGGAATCACTGTGGAGTAGAGAAAGACTTTTGGGATTTTTTAAACCACATTTTCCCTCCTCTCCCAGCCTTGGGGTAAGGCCTGGAAGGTGCGAAATAACGGGCCCCAACGGCAGTCAAAGTCTTGCCCTCCTGCTCACACCGAGTTAGTGTGTCCTTCACCTTGGGTCCAAACAAAGATGACCCATCAAAGGCGTCGAAGGAAGACTTGAAGGCCTCCGTAAACGAACACAAGCGTAACCAGGCTTGTCTCCTAAGGGCAACGCCTGTTCCTGCTGCTCTACTCGCCCTCTCGGCCGCATACGAGATGAGCCTCATGGACGAGTTAACAATAGAACAAAGAGTAGTCATCTGTGCCAACAGTCGGGGCCAGCGTCTCAGGTAGATTACCAACAAGGGAGTCATTTAGCTCTTTGAGAAGATCCCTTTGGAGCCTCGTAAAATGACATAAGTAATTCAGCGACCGTAAGGTAAAGGCCGCTGAGGATAGTACGCTTCGCCTATCCATACTCCTAGAATCCTTATTAGGAGGATGAATAGACGTCGAAGCCTCTGCCACGTCCTGCTGTGTGGCAGAAGCCACCACCAAAGCATCTACCGTACACCCTTTGTGAGAAATTCTTTCTGGGGAGCTGACAAGAATTTATTGGGCCTCGTGAGGCACCGGTTCCACAGAATCAGGGTGTTCCCACACCCTTCGAGAAACCAAATCAAGGAGTTCATCGAAGGGCGGAGACACCCAGGAGGCGGAGGGCTGGGCCCCAAAGGCCTTGAGGAAGACTGACTCCTCAGCTGAAGGGGTTTTGGCTTGCCAGTCACCTCTCTGTCTCAGAATCTCCAAGATATCCGAGAAAGAGATATCATCCGAAGATGATTTGGGGGACCCTTCTGCGTCCTCGAGGTCAGTATCCGATGTAATAGACTCATCTTGGGAGTCTACGTGCTTCCTCTTACACAATTTCTTCCGTGGGGGTTCGTCCGAAGCAGTTTCGACGGACCACCCGAAGAAGGGAACCCCCGATTGGGGTATCCTCAGGCCCTGGAGCCCCGCTGCCGGGGGGCTGCAACACAACAGAGGCACCAGTCTCCAAATCTAGGGACGGTGAGGTAGAATCTAGTTGAACCGGCAAAGGCATGGCCAGCGCGCTCCTCATGGCCTCAAAGGCCGGACCTCCAGAATCCAAGGAAGTCACTGGTCTAGAGGCCACGATGGCACTGGGAATCCCAGCAGCCGATGCTCCGAGAGGAAGACTAGGCAATCAAGCACCTAATCCCAAAGTATTCCCCTCGGGCCTGGCTGAAGAGGTCGCAGTACCAAACCCTGAACCAGAGGACAGGGTAGGAAGCATAGTCGGAGCCGAAAGGCCTGATAGGGGTCTCTGCTCCAACCGTATGGCTCCACATTGCTCCACCACCACCGGCTCCAACGACTCAGAAGAGGTTGGAGGAGGAATCAAATGTGTCGGGGATCGCCCGAAGCAAACTGTGCTGGAGCCGAGACCATTTTAGCAAACACTGGAGATTGGAAGAGCCTCTGTAAAACCCTATCCAGGTCCGAATCTGATAGTCTCGAGGATTTAGAGGAGGTAGACACTCGAGAAGACTTTCCTCTCGGCTCCAAGGGAGAAGGGGACCGGCTCGAAACGCTCCAATACTGTCGGCGCCGACTCCACCACCGCTTGGACCACCATCGGCACCGAAGAAGCCTTCATCGGAGCCGAGGGGGAAGAATCTGAGCTGCACACTTCCACCGGCTCCGAAGTCATTGGAGCCGATGGAGGTGATTCACCTCTCGATACTCCAACTTGCGGCTCCGAAGACAATGGAGCAGAAGTAGGAGGTATCGAGGCAGACTCTTCGACACTCGTCCCCGAAGTCAGTGGAGCCGAGGAAGAAGAGGTCAATTTTTTCTTTTTAGAAGTCGGCTCCGACGGACTTGTCGGAGCCGACGATCTTTTCTTTTTGGAAGCAACAGGAGGATTCAAAGCTTCCTCAAAGGAGGGTTTAATAAGCCCTTTTAAAATCAGCTTGTTCTTACGTTCTTGAAGAACTCTAGCAGAAAAAGCATGACATACGCTACAAGTCTCTTGCAGATGTTTCGGCCCCAAACAATAAACACAGATTGAATGGCTGTCTGTTATGGACATTTTATAACTGCACCGAGTGCATTTTTTAAACCCTGACTTTTGTTCTTTAGACATAGTACAGGCACTACAACAAATATGTTTACCACAAAAGTAAGCACTATAACGAAAAAGCGCCAACTGAAAAGCGCGAGACGCACTGGCGCAAGCACTTAGAAAAAAATTTACCTCACAAGCAAACAGACAAAACAAGTACAATGGCCCAAAGCCCTCTAATTTAAACGGGCTTGGCCCGAAAAAACAAAAAAAACCACAAAGGAATTCAATTAAATAGTACACAAGGGTAGGGCAAAGGCCCTCTAACTAAAACGGGCCTTGCCCGACTGAAAAAAGGAATAAGTACCAGACGACACTCAAGCACTCAAACGTCACAAATAGTATAAAGAAAGCTGTTAAAACAGCTGTTTGGTTGATATATAACAAAAAACCCCAAGGTCAAGGACCAATAAAGGTAAAAGTAACCACTTAGCTCCAGCCAAGTCGAGACCACGTCCAGCTTGTAAAGCGGCAAACGAGATCTGGGGAAGCAGGTGTAGTGCATCCTGGGATAGGGAGTAGCCCAGCCAATGAGAGACTTCGTGCTAGTATATAAGTTGCCGAGTCGGAGCCGATGGATCGCTCCAACCCATCTGTCATGAATGTAGGCGAGATAGGATCCCATTACATCTGGCCATTCTGCAAAATACTGGAGTGCTGAGAGATATGCAGTTCCAACAGCGAAAATATTACATCACCCATGGCTGTAACAATATATTTCTATAATGCTCAGCAAATAATCTTTAGTCATGGTGTAGTCTAGATACTGAAAGAAGCATACCACAAAATAATACAAAAAGGAATCAGGAAATGCTAAAAATGGGATGGTGTTAATGAAGGATGATACCATTCCGCTAGGCAGACTTACATGACCATCTGCATAAAATCACTTGGAAGAATAAATAAAAAGCAATGTTTTTTCTACAGAAGTTCAAAGAACCCACTGATGACAACAAAATGTTGGCAGTATCTCCTGACAGGGACAGTAGATGGTGCAGTAACTAGCAAAGGTAGCAAGAAACTCAACATTAAAACAGATGAAGAATACAAAGAACTGCAGATGCATTCACCCTGAATTTCATAATTAGCTGAAGACTCGACTAGTAATGTGTGTGACTACTAGCATGCACTACTGTTGATAATAAATCTGAATATATCACCTCTGTAAATATAGTTGCAAAATTAATATGCATTTAACAACTTTCACTGTCAACTTACAGACTTTATTTAATGATTCCGCAGAAATGTGATGTATTTTTAAGATAAACAGTGACATACAAAACATAAATGCGCAAATAAAAGCAAAATGGAACAACTCCAAAATGGTTTAAAGTAGAGAAATACAAATAATGCAAACACTTATGTGCTGTAGAAGAAATATCAAATGGCTGAGTTACAAAAGATGAGTTGTATGTAAAACACATAGCAGGTGATAAAAAGGTTCCACCAAAAATTAAATGAATCAAAAGAACACAGCCGCTTTCCATTTTGAGACTCAACAGTAGGTTAACGGTCTCGCAAAGAGTACGCGCCGCTTTCCGGTTCAAGACTACACACTATAATGAAAGCGGAAAGCCCTAATCAAGCAGAGAGGATGTGACCCACAAATATATACAAAGTACGCTGAACTAGAGCAAGATTAAACTCCTTACCACTGCAGTGCGCTACACCTGTTCTTGTTTTGGTAACCACCTAAACTTGAGAACCTCAAATACAGCTCATACTTTCCATACAGAAAGCTACACCAAAGCTCAGATGCTAGTGCAAAACCGCGTTTGGTAGAGCTAAATAATCTAAAGCCAGGCATTTAAGGCACATTGTGTCAAGTCCGTATCCCATTTAAATCACACTGAAACAGGACATGCAAATTAATCTGTTTGGATACCTCAGTCTTAAGACCAGCTGTGCACTTTTCAACCCTCGAGATAACCGGAAAGGACATTTCTGCCTCCCACTACAATGTCTACATCATTCCAACTATAAAAACATATCAGCATTCTGTATTCTTTCACAAGTCTTCCCCACCCCAAAAGTGCCTGCAAAGTCTTTCTGGCAATTAAAGTTGCTACTAAAGAATCTACAATCTCAAACCTTCCAAGTAAGGCTATAAACAAGTTTCTCGAGCGTTTTACATTTTAATAAATTACTAACGGTCCACCTCAGCTAACCGCCTCAGACGGCACAAGCAAAACTTCATTATATCCAGACGCTTTGCAATACAAGGAAACAAACCCACTAAATACCAATAGCACTGCTTTTACAACCAAACATAGCAAATAGTAGCGGATGTTAGCTGTTTCCTAACACCACTGATTGCACCAAGTAACAAAATGCTCGGAAATTAGACCACTAAAATTTCAGTTCATACCACTCAACTTCAGAGTAAGCTTTCTTCCAGCTGCCCTTCTCAAATAAAAAAAAATAATAAGTCATACACAATCTGTTGCAGGATATAAATACCACAACCGACCTCTAAACAATAGCAGTTCTTGAGCCAAGGAGAGGAATGCAGAATTAACGGGAACTCCGAACGCCAGAACTGGTGTTGCTCTCCAACTAATCTCCCTTTAATCCGTGAGTGCAGAAGTAAAAGAGAGGGTTCCAGTAGCAGGTAAAATTTCCAAATATCAGGAAAAAAAGAAAGGAAAATACCTGTCACTGGTCCCTCTATTTATTGAGGGAAAACAAAAGAAAATAAAGTTGGGGGTGGAGTATTATGCAAGTGGTGGCTCTGATTGGCTGCCACCACTTGCTTTATCAACCTCTTTTGAAATCGGATTTTCGACAAACTTTAATGTGAACTTAATGTTACAACATGCTGAATCGTAACTATACAAGTTAAATTACGATTTCAGCATGTTTTACATTGCGCAACTATAAATCAGCACTAGAGTTTCTTGCTCTTGTGGAAGGCACTCGGGGGTAACAGCTTGCAATTCATATATTCTCATGGCGTGCTCGGGTGTAAGCACAGAGACGCCATGAGAAGGTACTCGGGGTTAATGAGTTATAACTAAAAATTATGTTATGCAGAACAAGAACAACAGATGTATTCCAATATTAAACACAGAACCAGGTGTTAACAACAAAAAAGTTCTGTCAGCTGATAGTATGTTAGTTCTCCCATACAACAAGGATGCCTTGACAATTACATCCATAGTTCACAACACTTGGAAGACAATTTTTGATCAAGACACTATGAACATCCTAGGATTGTTTCCTAGAATTACCTATAGTAGGGTCCTAACATTAAAACTTACTGGAGCAGCAACAAACAAAAACAAGAGGTTTAGTCTCCAAAATATCAAAGTGTAATGCTTGTAAGGCCTGTACATTTATTAATACAGGTCCATATGTTGCAACTGATGGTTATTATCGCATCTCCACGTCCTGGTAAATGCAACTGCAACACCAAGATGGTGATCTACTTAGCTATCTGTATGTCCTGTCCTGTTTTCTATGTGGGAAAAACCACTAGGAAACTCAAGGAAAGGATATTAGAAAATAGAAGAGACATCAAGAAAGAGAAAAAAAGAGAATAATGCATTATATATGCATTCTAAGAACTGTAATAATTTCAAAAATGTTCTGTTCTTTGTCATCGAGTGTTTGATTATGGTAGGGGTGGTGACTTGAACCTATACCTTGAGAAACTAGAGTCTGAGTGGCAACTAAGAACTAATGCCACTGTTTATCCTGGCATAAATGACAATACCTCATTTGCTCTGGTGTTAAAATAAGGGCACTGGAGATCTGAAAATACTATATTTAAGGTCTGTTTATTCTGGTTCCTTGGTTCCCTAAAAACATACAGTACAATGTAGGTATTATGTAGTGCAACCAGTGTGTATTTTTATTTAATATTTTTACCCAACAATTTTAAATTAGTTATTTTTAACCAAGTTATAAAAAACATATTTTATTAGCACTAGCACTTTATTAATTCACATATAGCAAATTGTTATACATTTATATGTATATTTAAATCTGATTTCTATTGAACACCACTTTGCTCATGCTGATGTACTGTCTTTTTAAATAGGTATTCATTCATTTCCCTATGGCACCGATCATGTGACTGTGTTAAGAAGTTTATTTAAGCTTGCATTTGAATTTTAACAGTTACTCTGATGAAGCCCTGGGAGCCACAGGGTGAAAGCGCTTAGTCCTTTTCTGCAATAAAGTTTGTCAAGTATTACCGTTCTGTACGGGTTTGGTGGCGCTTTTTATTTTTATTTAACCAGATTTGAGTTTCCGCTCTTTTGGGTGTTTTTTTCTGTATTTACAGTCTTATATGTAGTTGGCCCTAGGTTCGAGTCCATAACAGGCAGAATATGGCTATAAATGAATGTACTATTTTTCTGTAATTTTATTACAGTACTGTGAATTTTGGGACTGCTGCACTCAGCTAAGCATTGCTCAATCATTTTAAGCTGTGCATAAACATGCTAATGGCTACCAATGTTTGTGCAGTGCTAGGCCACGCCAAAACCTTGGTTCTGTGGGCTATGCGCTTGGCTTAGCTGGTTTGCACGCCTCTATGAGACATGATGCTTATGTTGCTGAATGATGTGTAAGGGCAGAAAAAGAGTCTATATTAAGCCCAACAGGTGGGAATTCTACAACAATCATTGGAGTTCATTCAACTGTTGGAATGGTTGGCAGTGTTAGTGAAGGTGTACGCTTTTGGGTGCAGAGGTGGGGCATTCAGGACTCCAGGGTCAGGGTAGAGCTCCTTATTAAAAACCATGAACCTCGGCTGATGAAGGGCAGATTCCAGGGCTCAGAGTGCAAGGCAGAGGCCTGAGACCTCACTAGTGCTACTGGTATCCCCCCGCACAGGTGTATATGTAAGTGAACACACGTGTAGACTTATGTATGTCAACAAGATAGACAAGTTCATGGGTATAGATTTCTCATGTGGGTATATGTACACAATTTTTTGGGATATTGATGCCCACAAATTATACTTTTCATTAGTCTTATTTTAGCTATCGACATGATTGTTTTTTGGTGTTCATTTTTCATTTATCAGCTTATTTTTCTTCATTAATTTTTGGATAGTGCTGTTATAGCAGATATTTTCGAGTGAGTGCTTACAAATTTCATTAGTTTCGCCATCTGTCGTAGGTTCTACATTTCCTTTATTTGATAGGGTATAGATGACTCCATGGTGTTTGTATTCGAGTGCTAGTGTGAGTGAATGATTCACCGTGGGAGACATCTGGTGGTTCTGGCTTATTTTTGTAGGAGACATCAGTGGAGATTTTTCCACGGGACCACCATTTGATACTGCCACGGCTGTTAGTAGCATTATCAATTTTTGACACTGTACTAACTATGGATCATTATGCTTGACGTAACATCAGTCTTAGCTGGAATTTATTTTACCTAACAGGGTCACACTCTTGAGTAATGGACATTGGTCAATTATGGTTTTATTTCAAAGATTTCGATATATTGTTACAATACATCGACTTTTATTCAGATGACATTACTATTTTTATAATGATGTATAAATGTGAGATTAGAGCATATGTTTTAATGTTTTATACATTTTTAAAAATCTCTATCACTGTAATATTGGATTTACATCATTTCCTGTTTATGACTATAAAACCAGGATGTTGGGAGGCATCCTGGTTTTCTGAGGAAGTTCACGTTAACAATAAAGTGAAAGAAAGCGCTAAAATTTATCTGGCTTTGTAGCTGCTTTCGATTTTCTTACGGTCGCTTATTTTTTGGTCTTTTTAGGTGAGCAGTGTTGTCACTATTTTGACGACCTGAAAAGGAGGAAGAGGGGAACCCTAAACACCTGGGTCCAGGAAGCTCGAGCTAGGAAGGCTCCACAAGTCTAAGTATATTTTCCTCTGTCTAACCAATATGCAAGCTGAAGGTCTGCAAAACAAGTATGCATAATGATTTGCTTCTCTCGCAACAGCTGCAGCTGAGAAGGCTTTCAATGTCAAGTGCTATGCCGGGCACCTGACCAGGCTGCATCATGAGCATGTTAAGTATGTATTGAGTTGGCCAAAAGTAGTGTAATAAGCAAGAAAGGGTAAAGCATATACTGCAATAAAGTATACACAAGAAAAACTGTACTGCAATGAATGGGGATGTAGAACTGTCATGCAATAAATGGGTAATTAGAGCTGTAGAGCAATACATGAACAATAAGAACTGTACATCAATAAGGCATTAGCAATGCCAATAATAGTAGGCAAAATGTTGTTTAGCAGAATTGTATTTTGTCAAAACCACTGCAGTAAAGCTGTATGCACTGATTGTCTATGGTAAGGTTGCTGCAGTGTGTGACACTAATAGCTGCAGCCTGCAAATCCAATGGTCTCCAAACTGTACTGCTCAACCTCAGTGTCCCAGGTGGTCTCCAGGGAAATATCAGTCACAGTGCTCTCACTTCCTCAGACAGCAGGTAGTAAAGGTACACGAGTGATGTAGCCCAGTCCATGGGCAGATACTGTGTGTGGACTTCACAGGTATTTCAAACCAATAACAAGAAAATGTGTGCACTAGCACTGTTGATTCTAAAATACAGCTTTTTCATATGTGCAGTATGGCTGTATTCCATGCATGTGTGTACTACTATCACTGCAGTCTACTACAACACTGTAATAGTACTAGTAAGCTAGAGGAATGTCCTTGTAACCTGTATTGCTCAATTCATAGTATAGTTCCATGTGATTTCCAGGCAAGTATCAGTCACTCAACAGTCAGCAGTGACTTGGTAGCTCAGTCTGTTAAATGCTTTGTATGCAGTACATTTTGCCACACACATTCCTGGGTTTGAATCCAGTGGTACATAGCACTAGCTTTTCAGCATCACGTAAAACTCACATTTTCTCTCACCAAGAGCAAAAGAAATATATGGGTGAGGTGGCCCATGTTATGAGCAGATAGTGTTTTCAGATTTCACAGAATTTTAATATCAATACCATGAATGTGTTCATCAGCATTGTTGAGTCAAATAAAGCTGTGTAATCCCAGTATGGCTGTATCCTTTGCATGTCTACACTAGGTTGCTGCAGTCAATTATTATATGATTTGCAGATGTCCCCTGCAGTCACAGATATTGGGTTCTAATCCCATGCCTGCCAAATAAGGCAGGACGCCTGTTTAGTTTACTTACTGTACACAAACATGCCTCTCAAGTGTCACAGTTTCTCATAATGTAGTTAAAACTGCCTAATCCATATGTCACAATATTAGCAGATAAAATTAAATACCAAATCCATTTACAGCACATCTGAGTAGTTATGTAAATCAACATTATGTGAAACTGTTGTGTAGTGGTGTACCTGCATTTGTTACTACTTAGCCCATATTGACCCATGCTAACACCATGAGAGGCATGTATGTGCTACATTAGTTATAGGAGAACTTTAGTCACTGTAGTCAAAGCTGATGCTGCATACCTGTAGAGCACATATTTCAGTGTATTGAGGGATATAGGCTGGAATGTCAGTAACGGAAATTTTCTCTCCCCCCACCCCTTCTCTTCATTTATTTATTACCGTTATCATAATGATTTAATATTGACATAGTTTGTTACACTAATTACATTTTGGAAAAACGTGGTTTGTTGCTAAAATGTTTTATTATGCTGTAATAACATATTTTGTTAAACATATGGGAAAACTGGGTTGATTATTATGTTTTACTATGATGCAATATTAATGTATTTGTTAAACTAACTTTTATTGGCCCTATGGTTTACTTTTTACTGGCATGCTGTTACCATACTAACTGTAATGTTACTTAATGTTGTGTTGCATCGTTACACATTAATATGTATTTGGATGAATACATATGATGTCCAATTCTGTTAGTAATAACCAAGCCAATGCTAGTATTAACTGTAACATATTGCTATACCTTATATCCCCACACCACGTCAATGTAGGCTTGTTCCGGCTTATCCCCCTACCTTGCCTCACCCGGCTGTGGCACTGGGTCCCAGCATGTCTGGGATCCAGACCGGTGTTGCCCCCTCTGCTGCCCCTACAATGCCGGTGGTGTTGGGTAGTTCTGCCCCAGGGGATGGGGCTAGCCTCCATCTGGGAGCGGTGGCAGAGGAGGGGTCGTCACCCATGCGGAGCTGCCGGTCCTGATGCGTAGGATAGCCCACTGTGGCTATGACTGCCTCCTGTGCCAGATTGAGGGCATGCTGGCCACCCTGGTGGGGCAGCCTCTCCCTGGTGACCAGCCTCCAACACAGTCACTCTCAGGGCAGTGAAGGAGCAGTGTTGACAGTTCCATGGGTGGCAACGTGAGTCACACTGCTGCAGTCCGCAGGTACATGGGACATGGACTCCACAACACCCTCCCTATCCAAGGTGTTCACCCCCCTCATGTGTCACACAACGCCCGTCTGCTGTCTTGTCTGTTTGCAAATGCATCCTCGCCCAAAAAAAAAGCACCTGGTCCCAAAAAAAAAAAAACATCTCATACATAGCTCTCCATTTCGCACACGTATCCACTGGACACACGCAATTCAGTCCAGTTGGCTTGACAACACAATTATGTTGTCCTCACCCCTCTCTCTCTGGGGTTTGAGAACCTAAATTCATCCACAAATTCTGTCAAAGTGCACAATTGTTGCCGTACATGACATGGACAGCTGTTTTTTTCCTACACCCCTCCTGCACATCACTCACTACCTTTTAGTATGTTTTCCCCCTGCTTGCCCAATCTCACCACTTTCCCAATCTCAATCTCCCTTTTTACTTTTCTTTATGATTTTAAATGGAGCTGCACAACACGCCATGTCTCGCAGCTTTGCTAAGCTCAGGTAAACAGAGCTATAATGACTCTACGTGTTTCTAACATTGTAAAGCACATACACAAAATAAACACCTCTGCCATGTTTCGAACCCGAGCCCATTACACCTGCAGCAGACTGCAATAACCTGCCATGCCACGAAACACTTAATTAAAACAGGTGGTTTAAACAAAACATAGTAATCGCCAATTAAGAGTCATTAGGTGTGTTTCAGCAGAGCTGCATGCCGCAACGCACAAACAAAAATAAAAAGTAATGGAGAAAATGGGAGTGTACCTTGGACTCTGGTACAATACACCACTAGCCAAAGACCTGATAATGGATGTAACTGACACAGAGACCTGATAATGGATGTAACTGACACTTGTGATAGCAGATAAATGTGCCCTTTTATCAGCAACATGTAGAAACTCACCTGCTAAGGCATTCATGGCAAAATACATATTCAGCTGGGACTCTGATGCAGAAATACAGTGGATGTAAAAAACTTTACACGCCCCTATTAAAATGTCAGGTTTTTGTGATATAAAAAGTGAGACCACAATAAATAATTTCAAAACTTTTCCCACCTTTAATGTGATCTATAACCTGTACAATTCAATTGAAAAACAAATCTGTTATGGGAAAAAATATAAAAAATAAATGTACAATATGCTGGTTGCATAAGTTTGCACACCCTTAAACTAATACTTTGTGTGTGTGCACATCCTTAAACCAATACTTTGTTGAAGCTCCTTTTGATTTAATTACTGCATTCAGTCTTCTTGGGTACACACCTGCCATCAATTAAAGAGACTCTGATAAACCCCAAATAAAGTTCAGCTGTCCTAGTAGAATTTTTCTGACATTTACTCAGTTGCCTGCTACAGCAAAATCCATGGTTTACAGAGGACTTAAAAGAATCAAAGGGATCTCGCTGTTGAAAGGTATTAGCCAGGAGAAGGGCACAAAAAAATTTCCAAAGCATTGGATATACCATGGAATACAGTGAAGACAGTCATCAAAAGAAAATATAGGACAACAGTGACGTTGCAAAGAACTGGACGCCCTTCCAAAATTGATGAAAAGACAAGACGAAAACTGGTTAGGGAGGCTGCCAAGAAATTTACAGCAACACTGAAGGAGTTGCAGGAATTTCTGAAAAGTACTAGTTGCGACTTACATGCGACAACAATCTCCCACATTCTCCGTATTTCTGGACTATGGGGTAAGGTTGCAAGACTGAAGCCTTTTCTTACACAGAAAAACATCCAGGTCCGGCTAAAATTTGCAAAACAATACATCAAGTCTCCCAAAAGCATGTGGGAATGTGTGTTATGGTCTGATGAGACCAAGTTTGAACTTTTTTTGGACACCATTCCAAAATGTAACATTTGGCACAAAAACAACACTTCACGTCACCAAAAGGACACCAGCCCCATGGTGAAGCATGGTGGTAGCAGTATCATGCTTTGGGGTTGCTTTTCTTCAGCTGGAACTGGGGTTTAAGTCAAGATGGAGGGAATTATGAACAGTTCCAAATACCATTCTTTTTTGGCCCAAAACCTTTAGGCATCTGTAGAAAGCTGAAGATGAAGAGGAATTTTACCTTTCAACACAACAATGACCCCAAGCATACATCCAAATCAACAAAAGAATGGCTTCACCTTCACCAGAAGAAAATTAAAGTTTTGGAATGACCCAGCCAGAGCCCAGACCTAAATCCAATAGAAAATCTGTGGAGTGACCTAAAGAGGGCTGTGCACAAGAGATGCCCAAGCAATCTGACAAGACTTGGAGTGCTTTTCAAGGAAGAGGGGGCAAATACTGCCAAATCAAGATGTGCCATGTTGATGGTCTCCTACCCAAGAATGCTGAATGATGTAATTAAATCAAAAGGTGCTTCAACAAAGTATTTAGTTTAAGGGTGTGTACACTTCTGCAACCAGCGTATTGTACGTTTTTTATTTTTTATATTTTCCCCCCTAACCGATAGGTTTGTTTTTCAATTGAATTGTACAGGTTTATAGGTCACATTAAAGGTGGGAAAAGTTTTGAAAAGATTTACTGTTGTCTCATTTTTTTATATCACAAAAACCTGGCATTTTAACAAGGGTGTGTAACCTTTTTAAATCCACTGAACATCCATATAAAGTCATGCACATACCGATGGATGTACCAGTAAATGTATGTCACAGCATTTATGTGTACACACATATCTTGCAAATACACACTGTAGCAGTGACTCAATAGCTCAGTCAGTTAAATGTCTTGCATACTGTACATTTTGCCACACACAGTCCTGGGTTCAAATCCAGTGTTGTACTGCATTTAAATTACATTACTGTGAAGACAGCAATTTTGCATTCATTATCCACACAAACCATTAAGTAAATAACTGCTTTTCACTGCTGGAAGGTCACAGGCCAGCAGGTAGAGACACATCACATATCTGTATAGTATTTACTATATGTCACCTAGTACTCTGCTACTGACACTATTGCCCAACATACATACCTTAAAAACATGCCATAATTGGAGTGACAGGGTACTCTCACCTGGCTCTGCTTCGACAACAAGGCTGACACAGATACACCTACACTTTGTTGTCTTCCAGTGTTCACACCCACTGCCTATGTCTATTAACTGCAGCAGCAGCTAAAACCTATGGTACACACATCTCTATGTAAAGGTTTCTGCTAGACTTACCCTCTACAATGATGTAGTTTCCTCACCCCAGTAATGTCTACCTCAGCAGCTGAGAAAGGGGCCCTGCTCTACATGAAGGACATATATTCACAGTGGTTGCATGTCATTGGCTAATGCAACTCAGCTGTTTTGGCTGCAACTAGCATAGCAGACTCACAGACTGGTTTAAAAGGCAATTACCTACTAATAAGCAGCATGTTAAAAATGCAAGCAGCTGGCTATGGACAAACATTCTGTATGAGCTCACCTTTGAGGCACAATAGTAGTAGCACATTTCAACAGAGGAGTACTGCATCCACCAGGTATGTAACTGTTTTTTGCGCATAACAGGATGCAGACGGGGGTACAGGAGGTATGGGGAATAAGGAGTACAGCAGTGAGCCTGTCTTCGACCTGTGGTAATAACATGGCACTGATACCCTGCCATCTTAAAAGTACAGGGGACATAGAATATATCAGGGTTGCATTGTCTCTTGTCACTGTGGCACACCAGTGTTGTTGGACGTCCCAATATAGTGGTCATAATAGCACACTGCTATTTGTCTGGCACTGGTCTTAGGACATATCGTTGGGTGGCTGGTCTTAAGGGACACACCACAGTGGACTGGAGTGTTGTCTGTAGGATCTTACAGCAGAATCTTTCATGGCACACAGGGAACTACCTCAATAATGATACTATCTCGGTTATATCCACACACATGGTATGTATATAGAATATAGCTTTGGGGTATGACGTGTGGGCAGGCAGTGGATAAAGTACAGTTTTGTACCTACCATAAATGTAGATGTTCGAAGATCCACATTGCTGCAGTCATAACCTATGGGTAGTCCGCTGTCCTCGGTCGGCCCGAATACCAAAGTGTTAGGCTGGCGTCGGTCATGGTCGCTCAGATCTGACGTCAGTATGCCGTGGTGGTACTAAAGCGCATGACCGACGTCATATCCTCAGTCTTTCTTGCCCCAGATGTCAGAAGGCCCTAAAAAGAAAGGCCATAGCCAAAAAACAGAAAAAACATCCAACCACCCATGGACAAACAATATTTACAACCCAAACCACACAACCACCCCAAACTACAGCGGGGAAGGAGGGAGGGTAAATTGGACTGCAGCAATGTGGATCTTCGAACATCTACATTTATGGTAGGTACAAAACTGTACTATGTTCTTCATCTCACATTGCTGCAGTCATAACCTGTGGGTAGAATCCCAAAGCAAAGGTAAAGGGAGGTTGGCAAAATCATAAAGCATTGGGAGCTGCTAACATGCCCTGTAAAACTGCAGTGGCAAACCCAGCCCTAGACTTGGAATAAAGAGGGAGATGGTAATGTTTGGAAAAAGTGTGCACTGAACTCCAAGTAGCTGCCTCCAAAATATCTTTAGTAGCTACACCCCTTAAAAAAGCAGTACAAGTGGCAGTAGCCCTAGTGGAATGCGGTCTGATTCCAGCTGGAACCTCCTTACCATGATGAGAATAACAAAAAGCAATACAATGGCCAATCCACTTAGAAATAGTTTGTTTGGAAACAGGTTTCCCCTGAGAGCCCAAAGCAAAAGAAACAAACAACTGTTGAGACTGTCTGAACCCTTTAGTTCTGTCCAAATAATAACGCAACTGCCTGTGAATATCCAAAGAGTGCAAAATTTTCTCCCCTTTATTTTGGGGATCAGCATAAAATGTAGGCAAATGAATAGATTGGTTCAAGGCCACATTTGAAACAACTTTAGGCATAAAGGTAGGGTTAGTACGCAGGGATACCCTATCCTTATGAAAAATCAGGAAGGGTTCAACTGCCATTAGAGCCTGTAATTCAGATACCCTTCTAGCAGACGTAATGGCCAACAAAAAGCAGTCTTCCAAGACAAAACTTCAACTCAGATGTAGCTGCAGGTTCAAAGGTGGTAAAGTGAGTTTTTCCAACACAAAATTGAGATCCCAGGAAGGAGTATGAGCTCTACGTGGGGTCTTATGTTCTTTGCCCTCTAAGAAATTGCTTAAACAAAGGATGAGAGAATAATGGTGGGTCACAGTCATAGTGAGCAGAAATGGCTGCAGCATGAACTTTTACAGAGGAGAAAGACAAACCTTTGTCTAGTAAATCTGTAAGATACTGAAGTGAAACACTCAAATTAGGTACTAAAACATCAAAGCTCTTTGCTTTGCTCCAAAGAAAAAATCTCCTCCATTTATCCGCATAAACTTTCCTTGTACTAGGCCGTCTGGCCTCCAAAATAACATTCAAAACTTGTTGAGGAAGCTGCGACCCTCCAGGGTCTAGAACAGAATATGCCAGGCTGTCAGATGCAGGGACTGTATCCTGACATTGAGGAAGTGATTGCCTGCCTGGGACAAAAGGTGTGGAATTGATGGCAAAGGCCAAGGAGGCTCCCGTACTAAACTCCTCAGCAGAGGGTACCAGTGCTGACGTGGCCAATCTGGAGCTATTAGAATCATGGAAGGCTTGTCCTGTCTGACCTTCAAGAGCACCTTGGGAAGGAGAGGCAGAGGAGGAAAGGCATAGACGTGAAGATTGCTCCAACTGAATGATAGAGCATCCACTTTCCAAGCTTTTGGATGAAACATCTTTATGCAAAACCTTGGCAGCTGGAAATTTAGTGGAGAAGCGAACAGATCTATGTCTGGAGTCCCCCAAATCACTGTCAATTGTCGAAATACATGAGGATCCAATTTCCACTCGTGGGGATCCACCATCTGTCTGCTCAAAACATCCGCTAAGGAGTTCTGTGCTCCTGGCAGAAACCTTGCCTGAAGAGTGAGGTGCAAACTGAGAGCAGTCTCCCACAAAATCATAGCTTGCCTGCAAAGAGGGTACGAATGGGTTCCCCCTTGCTTGTTGATGTACCACATGACAGTTGTGTTGTCTGTTTGAATCAACACTTGTCCTGGGTGAAGTAGATCCTTGAAAGCCATCAATGCAAATTGGACTGCTAACATCTCCTTCATGTTGATATGCAAATGTTGAAGTCTGGCAGGCCACGTGTCTTGAACCCATTTTCCATTGAGGTGTGCTCCCCAAGCCTTGTCTGAGGCATCTGTCGTTAAGATCTGACTCGCCTCTGGTCGGGTCACAGAGAGTCCCTTGTTTAGGTGACATTCCTGAGCCCACCACAAAAATTCCTTTTGAATGCAAGGTATTATCTGAATGACAGTGTCCAAATCGTGGCAGTGTTGAGTCCATACACTTTTGAGATACCATTGTAGCTTCCTCATATGCAGTTTGGCATTGGGAAGCACCAGAATACAAGATGCCATGAACCCCAAGGCTTGAAGGACTGTCCTTGCAGTCAGCCTGGACCGTAGAGACAATTGGTGGAAGTAAAGGGTAAGATTTCTTTGCTTGTCCGGGGTCAAAAACGCCATCTGAGAGGCTGTATTCAGTCTCACACCCAGAAAGCACATGTCCTGAGAGGGTACTAGACTGGACTTTATTTCGTTCACAGAATACCCTAGGCACCTTAACACTGCCATAACATACTGTAGATGGTGAAGTAGCTTGTCTTTGTCTTGAGCAAGAATCAGGCAACCGTCCAAATAAGGATAAATTTGTATTCCTCTTAACCTTAAGAAGGCTATCACCGGAGCCAGAACCTTTGTGAACACCCTGGGCGCAGTAGATAAGCCAAAGGGCAATGCAGAGAACTGATAATGTAAAGCCCCAGCCCGAAAACGCAGGAATCTCCTGCAGCTGGGCCTGATAGGAATATGTAGATAAGCCTCTTTGAGATGCAGAGTTACCATCCAGTGATCTTTGCCTAGCAGAGGCAGAAGTTGTTGTAGTCAACATTTTGAATTTTGGAATGTCCAGGTATGTGTTGAGAATAGACAAGTCCAGAATTGGCCTCCAAGTGTTTCCTTTCTTTGGTACAAGAAACAGACGAGAATAAAATCCTAGGCCCACTTCTGACGGATGGACCTGCTGGATAGCCCCCATTTGTAAAAGTAAAGAAATCTGTTTGTGAGCCTCCACCTTTTGCTGAGGAGGAACGTCTGGCATGCCTTTGAAAGGAGGCAATGTGTGGAAATAAAACTTGTAGCCTCGGTTTATAATGTCCAACACCCATTTGTCCTGGGTGACTAAAATCCAATTTTGTCTGAAAAGAGCCAACTTTCCTCCCAGAGGAGCTGCCAGACAGGAAGGATCGGGCAGCTAAAGATGCAGGTCATTGGGTCTGTTTCCGAAAGGACTGGCCCCTGCCCTCACCTGTAGACTGTGCAGGGGAACTCCACGTCCTAGGCCTGAAAAAACCCTGTGCATGAGCTCTGCCCCTACCACGTCTAGATCTGCCCCTAGACTGTAAATCAGAAGAAGGGTAAGCCCATCCCTTAGTAGGCCAATTTCTGCTAAACTTAGGGGGCTGCACCTGTAAAAAATCCTTAACAGTCTGCATAGACTTAGCTTTGTCTTCCATTTTCTTCAAGACTGACTCCACAGGAGAACCAAACAAAACTTCAGACTGAAGGGGAGCATCCAAAATTCGAGCTTTAACATGCTCTGACAAGTTCTGATCCTTAAGCCAGGCGTGCCTACGAATAACTGACCCAGTGGCAGCCACCCTGGAAGAAGCCTGTAAACCATCAAAACCACACTGTAAAGAATGCTTACCCACCTGATCAGAGGCATGAACCAAATCCTGTAATTCTTTACACTCTATGCCCTCTGCTAAAGCATCTACCTTAGATTTTAACTGACTAAGGAGAAAATTCTGGTACTTCAGCATATGAAACTGGCAATTCAGAGCCCTCATTGCAAGAGTGGAAGAGGTATACACTTTTTTACCCCACCTATCCAAAGCTCTAGAGTCTTTATCCATAGGAACTGGATTCTTTACAACAGAAGCCCTGACACCCTTAGGTCCCTGGCTAATAGTTTCTGGGTCAGCCCTTGGGCTCTTATACAAATATTTATGAGCCTCTGGCACTCTGTAATACCTGTCTGGCTTAACCGGGGCAGGAGGCAAAGAATCTGGATTAAGGGAAGCCTCAGAGAAAACATCCTGAACAACATCCAAAACAGGAGGAATAGCCAAGGGCCTATGCTGTGGTAAAAACAAGAATTCCCTAAGCCTCTTTCGGGAATCTGAGAAATCCTGACCTTCCCATTTAAAATGCTCCCTCATAGAATGCAGGGTTTCTGAAAAAGAAAAATCCTCTGGAGGGGAAGCAGAAGGACTAGAATCCTCTGCGTCTGAATCAGAATAAGGGGGAAAATCCAAAATGTCTTCAGCCGAAGACTCTGAGTAATCTGAAGAATGTTCCAATCCTTCCACCTCTGGCTCCACCCTAGGCCTCTTATCTGGAGGGGGCATAGAACCTCTGATCAAGGTAATCAAATCTTCTGCCATTTTAAGCATGTGTTTTTTAGGTACAGAACCTGCAGAACTAGGACAGACGCCAGAGGAAGACAAACCAGGCCTGGCCTTGGAAGGTACCTTAGAGACAGAGGGAGAAGGCCTAACCACCTTATGTAAAGAAAAGAGTACAGCAACCTGAGAGGCCCCCTCAGCCTGACCCAACTCCTGAGAGGCCACATCTTGCAAAATTAAAGGCTCCCCCTGAGACTCAGCTGAAACCTCGGCTGGATCCACAGATTCCACCGTAGTTTCTAAAGAACCGGCGTCCGGAACGGACGACTCATCCTGCTTGGACTTTTAACGATTTTTCCTTACGCTTCTTAGCGGTAGCGGGCGTCGGAGAAGCCGACGGCATATTGTAATTACACCGCTTACCGAAGACAAGCCTAGCAGAATCTAACCTACGTTTAATGGTGCGCTTATTAAATCTAGCACAAAAGCGACACCCGACTACGTCGTGCTCAGGCCCCAAGCAAGGAATACAAAGAGAGTGGTAATCCCTATGAGGTATCTGTTTCCCACAAGAAATACAATTATTCACTTTTTCTGACATCCGGCTTTAACTGAGGCAAGAAAAGACAAAAAAAAATTCCCCAACGGGGTACTTAGCCCAACTTGGTTTTCGGTCTGAAACTCAGAATACGAAAATTTCAGGACGCCGAACGGCACTTGCAAACGCTGCTTCTGCTTCGGACCATGCGGCAAGAAAGACTAAGGATATGACGTCGGTCATGCGCTTTAGTACCACGGCGTACTGACGTCAGATCTGAGCGACCATGACCGACGCCAGCCTAACACTTTGGTATTTGGGCCGACCGAGGACAGCGGACTACCCACAGGTTATGACTGCAGCAATGTGAGATGAAGAACATCTGCACAGTCAGTATGCCACACATACCCAGTCCACCCAGGCCTCATATATGGGACAGTCAGAGGGTGGAGACAGTGAACAGGCCATTGTGGCAACTATGGCATCAGTGAGTATAGACAGTGGCCATAGCCAGAGAGCTGGCGAGGTTCCACACAGGTAGACTGTCAGGGGTGCTAACAGGAGGACTGCTGTATGTCCAACACCTGTTGCAGGTGTCACATCACGGGCCACTCAGCACATGTTTTGGGCTGTCATGGAGGCACAAGCACATTCTGAATGGAACACGCATGCTTAGGGTTATGGATTCAGCACAGTCTAACATCCCTGACTGCCTCCACTGCATTTGGGACACCATAGAACAGTTCACTAATGCAGTGGACAGACAGTGGGTTGAGACAGCATCTGCCTTGGGTTGCACATTGCCCATGCTGGAACATGTGGCTGGAGTTGGGTGGACCCATGGACGTAGGTCAACAACATCATCTGCTGAGAGTCCACGTAATCATGCACAGTTACGCTCCCATAGTGGCAGTACATCCAGCACTACAAAGGGGAGTGTGCTGTCCACACCACGATGTGGCAGGCCATGGACATGTGGTCCTAGGCAGTCCCACGGAGGGACATGGTCCCATCGACATCAGCCACAGTCATGTACTAGCACCGCGTCTGACCTTGGCCATGGTGGTGCAAGTGCAACTCCTTGTGGAGCCAGTTCTCATCTTCAGGGCCAGAGACGGTGAATTATCAAACTCTACCATGTATGGTCCAAAGCTGTCCAACATATATATTTATATGGCTAGCACTGAGCTCGACTGTGTACACACACACAGAAACACCAATGTCACATGGTCACCTACAGACACACATGGCATCTCTCTATTCCCCATCTAACCCACTCTCCTTCCTGACTCACACACATGCTGTCAACTGTTTACAGCAGCCTAGGCCTCAAACACCCCCACACATCAACCTGTGTAAGTGATGATACCTGTGCCACATCCCTGTCATTTTTCCCATCGATGCAGGGGAATGAAGCAATGTATCTGATCTACAGGGTGACTATACTACTTGACATGTACTTGTGTAATACAGTACTGTTTTGCATGCCACATATAGTAGTCACAAACATATACTGTATGCTGGCATGTGTCATGCATATGCAACATACTTTTGTGGATGTTATGTTGCAGGATGCTGTACTGGCGGTATTATTATACAAAGACAGGTATGTCATAGACCTGTGTATGTCTCTATTGCAGGAATCAGAGGGGATAACCCATAGACACACTGACACTGAAGCGGCACAGCATGGCATTGCAGAACGGCAGAAATATGACCTCAGCAAGGTACAACAGTATATGTGCATGGTTCCATAGGTTCACATCTGTATGACAGTCTACCAAGGACAATGGCACTGGTCAGAGTACACATGCATTCATAACTTGTGATAAGGTCTGCTACAGGGAAAGGTGTGACCTTGCTGGTGTGCATATGCTGCCTATCTGTAGGGAGCATAGTACATTGCTCACTCACTGAAAGGGCATTCATCTACTAAGTGACGTTAGTACTACATGCTTGTGTGAGACATTTGTCTAGCAGACAAACACACCCTTGAAACAGACCCTGCCTAATGGTACACAGAGGACCTAAGAACATGCTGTTTGTTTGGCTGTGTGGCCGTCATCTCAACACACAGCATCTGCCCGAGTCCCTCTTGTACTGCGGTAATATGTGCTGGTCCTGTACCAAGGGGTATACAGATGTCTCTGTTTGTGAGGGATGTATGGCCATTATGCTAGTTAAGTTCACATGTGCCAAGGCCCCAAAACATGATACATACTGCGGTAACAGCCTCACACACAAATAAGGCCACATTCAGGCAAGCAACACATCCACTTACTGCATACAGGGAACGCCAAGACGCACACATACTACAAGCTGGCTCTATGTAAATTACAACACTTACTTATGTACTGGCTTCTACTACAGATCATAATACCCGATGCACGCAGCACAACTCATGTCTGCTAGTACTATCAGTTTAGAACATATAATGCTTGTTGAGATAAGCAAGCCTTGTTGTGGGTCAGTCACTTGGGGAGCCACAACACCCGCTACAAATAAAATGATGCAAAACCCACACTATATCTACACTTTACATAGGTTATCATACATATGCCATATGGATACACACACACACACCATGTTAAGGCACAGTGGGATTAGAACCTCTAGATATCAGAATACTTATCGCACATGCCATGACTTAAGTCTTGTTACTACATTGTCAGCTGGTAGTCTTAAGGTGGCTGACATCAGCAGGCCTTGTAGAACAGGGCTGTGTGGAAGCCAGCAGCAAGTTACAGGGCCTTAAAGTTCATAACCATTGCAGGGATGTCTGTTGTTTTGCAGGGGTGTATACTTACACACACACACACACACACACACACACACACACACACACACCAAGTAGCCTGGAGTGAGATTAGAACACCTACCTATCTAGTATTATGCACTATATATCACAGTTTTTATCGCACACACCAAGGTGTAAATCTTGCTACTACACTGTCAGCTGGTAGTCTTAAGGTGGACGACATCTGCAGAACTTGTAGAATAGGGCAGTGTTGAAGCCAGCAACAAGTTATGGGCCCTAAAAGTACATAATCACTACAGGTGGGCAAGCCCATGAGGGCATGTCCGTTGTTTTGCAAGGGTATATGCACATTCGCACGCACACACATGCACCAAGTAGCCTGGAGTGAGATTAGAACCCCAACCTATCTAGTATTACACACTACAGATCACAGTATTTACTGCACGTGCCTTGCTAGACAGAGAGGGGTCATCCATCACACAATCAACAGCATCCATATGTACACTGCTATCCTGTATGAAGAGAGACATACAATGTGTGAACGCTATGTTACAGCCCTGAGATTGCCTGGTCCACTACTACACCACACCTAATTTTCTGTTAAAGCGGTTACATGGGTACACTGCTGTTGTTCCCCCACCCCTGATACAGCACATGAGCAGCTTGGGTAGACAATAGTCCAAATATCATGTGTGCCCACGGTTAAACATCTCCCTTGCCTGATGTTGTGAATATTCCAACCATGAGACTTAGTGAATATTAAGGAACACATACTACTGGACTGGGTATCGGTTGTCCCATGTGGATGTTAACTCTGACCAAATAGCCCACTATATTTTCTTGCATAACAGCAGCAGATCCATACATATGATACATTATTATAATAATCCTTACAATTAGTGTTCAGGTTAGAGATTTACCTTGCGAATGCAGCACCATGACAGACCTGTAGTACAGTACTGACTCTGTGTGATGCAAGCAGTACCCAGCCAATACATGGATAGGTACAGGCTGTGTGTTGCCTAGCATCAGCTACTTTATTATATACATGTGAGTGGGAGTAAGGTGTCAGTCCCTGGGGCCTTAAGTTGTCAGTGTATGTACTATGCATTGTCTCAGCCAATGCCAGGGCATACTGGGCATGCCTACATCTGCCTACAGGGACATCATCAGGGGGCTCCAGCTCA